>NW_025941812.1:0-5512 GCF_000764305.2 Hyalella azteca
CCAACCCCGCCATATTCGTCAAGTATGATAAACAAGAGTACTACCCTGAGTACTACGTTTTGTTTTCCTCACGGCTCCATCCTGCTAAAGCGCTATTTACATCCTGCTTTAGCAGGATGGAGCCGTGAAGCAGGATGGAGCCGTGAATATAGGGAAAAATTCCAGCCGCGCGACACGGCAGGGCAACGGTGATGCGACGAGGGTACGTAGACACGGCACTCGGCAGGGAGAATTGCAGATAGTCATAGATGCAGGCAGTAACTTTCAAGGGGATTTCAAGATATGGGGGTGTCAAACTTCATATACTCAATATAGATATATTTTATGCTAATTAGCTAATATGCATTGTCTATGGCGGATGGCACTATGCTGGTGCCTTTGGTTCATCGTTTTTTATGCATTTTTTGTGCCCGATCGCAAATTATAGATTATTAATGGTCTGATGGAATTTATGACTTCAATTTTATAGCAACTTTATTAATTGTTTATCATTGATTGACCAATTGTATCCAAATTATACTATCAATTCTAACAACGGTTCTTTTCATCTTGACGAGTTTTTTTCAGTTATTCTTATAGGAGCACTGGAAACTAGTCCATAAAGCCCCTTACCTAAACTGGGTTTAATTAGTACCTAACTGTCTAACAGCTCTGAAAGTGAAAATCTGGAACAAAGAGAGAACACACACACAAAAGAAAAAAAAATAATAATAATAAAAAAAAGTTAATAAATAGAAAAAAAATAAAAATACAAAAAACAATAAAAAAATAAAATACATTATTGAACAAAAGAACAATAATATACAAAATGCAATAATGTAACGGCAACAGGCCATGGGCCTATTTCTTCAACGCCGACACTTCTATTCTATTCTATTACATATATAGCATGGACGACAGACCCGTTGCAGAGACAAGACACGGCAGAGCCGCAAAGCATATCTATATACACCTGCATCTTTATCTATACAGCATATCATATCTATATACACATGGGCCTCCTCAGAGAGGCAGCCCAACAACCAATTCAACTTGCGCGTCAGACAAAAAAAAATCAATACAAAGAAAGAAATTGAATAAAATAAAAATTCCCAGCCCAGTTAGTTGCGATATCCATGCCCTGAACTGAGCCTCACATGAGTATGCACAAGTTACTGAAGGTCCAGCCTGGGTGGGGGCAACCTGGAGCTTCTTAAGATCAAGTTGGTAAGACAAATTGTAACTATTGGATAACTGCTGTGCAGTATACTTAGAAGAAAGCATAACTCCTGTTGGCTTTTCTCTGAAGGAGCAAGCATCAAAGTCAATTTAACGGCAAGCAGTAACAGTCTTTACAAGGCAGTCTTGGTACATGAAATTATGAGCGCATATTGATCCTAAAACAATACTGGTCCTAACAATGAATATAATAATCCTAACAAACTGCATAGATTGGTACTGCTGGTCTCAAAGTGAGCATTTATAATAATGCTGATTCAAATGTGAACATGAATATGCTGGTTGTGTTAGTATCCCACAGATTTTAGGAGGGGTTAGTTCTAGTAATAAGTTCTATGGATTATAAGATAATTAATAAGATAAGAATTCATTATTAATAAGGTATACAAAACATTTATGGCCAGCAAAAATGAACCTACAGCATCAATCTTGACGATTAAGAAACAACTTCGCAACGGTCTAGGGTAAAAAAGCTTATTTTAGAGTTCCCCTAAATCACAATTATTTAATGAAAACAGCTCAAATCAAAGCATAATTTACTCAGAAGTACGTCTCATCATCAATTACATTTTTATAATCCGATTTAATGATTTTCCATGAAGCAACAGTGCTTTTTATCAATTAAATGGGTGATAATACAAGTGTACATTTCTTGGAATCGGGTAAAATGCCCGGTGACCGGGAGAGTAGCCGCGTAACGGCGCACACTTCTTTCTTCTGGTGTTGAAGATGTGGCTGTGTTGAAGTTTTAGTGCAATGGACAAGCGAAAACGACCATACCAGTGTCTATCAAACCGATAAAAGCGAAGAAGAAGGAAAGAATATTTCAGTTGTGATCAATCTGCAGATAAACCTTGTGAATCTATTACTGCTGAATCAGTGCTGATAATAGAAGTGACCCAGGTGATATTTCAACTGATGAAAATTTCGATGAACCTGTAGCCGGTGATGGTGAACTATCGAGTGGTACTACAGAAAGAAGCGAAGACGGTTCCAGTGAAAGTATCAGTGAGATAGATTCAAATGATGGAGACATTGCTAACTTAACGCCATTTACTTTCTGAAGCCCAGCACATCCACTTCTTGAGATTTAGCTCTGCCATGAGGCTATTATTAAGCCCTAATCAGCATGCAAACATGCCTGCGGTCAGAAAATTGTTAACTGATTTTGTTGAGACATTTAAAGATTTAATGGGTCTGGCTTTGTTTCATTCAATGTTCATAATCTCATCCACTAGACTGATAATTATGAACGATTCGGACCATTGGACTCTATTTCATGCTTTCTTTTTGAAAACTTTTAAGGTTCAAATATCAAAGGCTGTATCAGAGGTAGGAACCGAGTGCTTGAACAGATTACCATGAACATTGTGAGAACTAATCGTACACTGCTATCAAAAACAATCAGAAAAAGTGAATTTGTGCTTGGTAGACTGAAAGTTAAGCCCAGCAATCCATCGGAAGTTCAAAAGCAAAGTTCTTTCAAATCTGTGAGGCTAAGCCTTTTAGTGTTTAAAAGCAATCCAGTGATGTCAAAAGACTGGTGTTTTACTGAGTAGTGGTGAGATTGGAAGCATAACTAAGATCAAGGCTAAAGAAATTATTGTTTCCTGTTTCCATGGAAAAGACTCGGTCTTTCTAAACCCATGTGATTCTGCCAATGAATAGGCATCTATATAGACTCTCAAAATTAGGAGGACCTAAAAGTGTGCCAATCAAAAGTATCTATGGAAAAATGATATTCATTTCTTGCAGGGAAAGTGTTCTAGGTTTGAAATTATTGAACTAAATGTTAGAATGAACTTTGAAAGTCTTAAAAAATTTGTAGGTGTTCATTTCACAAACCAATCGTGGCAAGTTGTGCCTAAACGTTGGTGCAGGAGAAATGGCTGAGTGCAGGAGAAATCATCTCTTTGGCGAAGCTTGATGTTCCTGAAGACTACACAACATGGACTATTCATCATGTCAAGAAAATTGCTGATACATCAAGTAATTAAAATTTAATAAATTTTACAATTACTGCATTTGAAAATATTTCATGAATGCTTTCTTAAATTCTGTTCAAATATAATGGTGCAATTACCCTGTTGATATAGCATTTCTGATTTACTAAATTTATTCTGACATTTATTTTCACTAACATATAAGATTGAGGTAGATTGGATGAAATTCAATTGTTGTGCTACATTCAATGATGCATTGCAGTTCACTTTTGAGTTCAGACTATTACACATTTATACTAGAAATTGCACACTTTAAAAATTTTCACTGCAGGCAGCTTTGCATAAATTTGTTTCTATTTTCATATCAAAGCTCCATTTCTCCAGATGACTACCATAGAACGGAACGGAAGATGCTGCAGGGAGAAATAAGCACCAGCGAGGCATCAGAAAAGGAATCTGTGGCCAAAATGGAAGTTCTTTATGAGTATTTTTCTATTACTCTACATGGTCTGCCATATTTATGGCTATGCATGTTATTCTTATTGCTCAATGAGCTAATAGCCAAGAAGTACCTTAAAAATTCTCAAATATATTTATTCAATATGACCACTCTTATTGAAAAGCTTCAGAGGAGACTCGCAACAGTTCTCAAGGGATCAAATTCCATTTTTGTTTCAATTTAGACTTCAAACTATACAAAGAATTATGAGGTGATCGGCAGACCCTACCCTCTAAAATAGCCCACACATAAAAGTCGAGAGGATTCAAGTTAGGGGTTCTTGAGAGCCATTCATTTTTGCTAATGAACGCTGGGATGTGACTCTGAATCCAGCTTTGGGTCATGTTTGAGCCATGTGATGGGGCAGAGTCTTGTTTAAAACTCCATGGTGAGCCGTTGAAGTATTTACGGCCCCAAGGTAAAAACTCACCCAGTTAAAATTTAATGCAGGGAATAGAGCAGGCCGTCGCCGGCTGTAGAACCGACGTAGAGACGCGAAAGGGTCGCGATTGAGCAGAAATGTCCGCATTTGCATTAGAGACGATATCACCAGCCGCGTAGAAGCACTAATTAACCTCTCAGTACCTGCCCAGGTGTGCTCTGTCCTGCCAACACGCAGCCCTCACTGATCACCGCCTGCTCAAACAAGCCCAACCCCTGATCTGGGGCGGCTCTGGCAGCGTACTCGGCAGTTACGCGTTACCGTTTGTCAACAACGATTTCAAAATTTTTTTTGCTTCTTCTCTCCGACATCACCTATATTTCTCTCTTGCAATGACACGCTGTATTGGCATTGGTTGTTGACATTCACATCGTATTGACTCTAGCAACGTTATTTAGAAACTAGCAAATTCAATTATCGAGGGAAATATACATATAAATTTACTTACCGCCATGAACTATCTGCAAACGTCGAAGACAGCTCCGAGAATCGAATGCTGATCCTCCGCGTCGTAGTCCACGCCTGTACCAGCTCGGCCACGCGAACACCTTACCAGCCTAGGCTCTATGAACTACTTAACTATAATGCGGAACAAATGATTCGCCATCATCTAGCAAATCGAGGAATAGCTATATTTGTGGTTGAACTTGGTAGATATTGATATGCACTAATTTCAAGAAATGAACGAAGTAGCCATGCATTAGCTTTACGTCATTCGATTGTCTGATAGGAAAATTAACAACGTACTCAAATCATTAATCTGCTTAAATCGCAAGTTCACCAAGAGTTTTAATGCAAAGAAAGGGCCAAATAAAATCATCAAATCTTCAATGAAAATGTTTCGGAGACCAGCACCGAAGCTCAGGGAAATTCTATCAATTTTATGAACAGATGATGGAGCTGATTTACACATTTCAGTGAAATTATAGTGAATTTTCTTGGTATTTTCTTTGCTTTAACATTCACTGTTATTAACGCGTTTTCTGTAAATCAAGCTAGAAATTTTTCTCATGATAAACTGATTGATTACTCGCTTTAGCAAAGCGTGAATGGGCGTAAACGTTTTTGTTTGCGTGTTAAAAGTAGAAGAGCATATAAAATTCTTACGTAATTCAAAGTATTATAATACTGACGGGAAATAAATATCATAACTGGCACCGGAAATTGACCCAAAATATCGTACTATGCGAATGAACTAGATGAAGTATGAAGTTCATTCTCCCGCCACTGTTTACAACCCTAACCCCTCCTCCCTCTCTCACAACCCCCCTTGCACGGCCTGCTTAGCTGCTCTGTTCAGCTCGCTGCCGGGCAATCCAACTACCAGCGCTACAACAGCGCAGAGTTCCGGCCCTGCCGAGCTGTAAGAATTTGTCTCTATATTAGCCATGCCGCAGCGCAGTTTTAGGG
>NW_025941813.1:0-1041 GCF_000764305.2 Hyalella azteca
GCAAATGTGAGTTTTATCTTTGAGTTACAATTGTTACAATACACAGTGGCATTGATTATCATTTTTTAAAACACCCTACATGGCCGATGTCACCCAGCTAATGGTTGAATTCGGCCATGAAATCATTTTACTACGTTTTTACTGTGTAGGGTGGCCGAAGTCACCCCATCGCGGGGTGACATCGGCCAACCAGCTAAATAAAAAATAAAATTATTTTTTGATAAGAGTGACATAATTTAGACATGACATATTTAAAGAAGAACCTTTCAGTGACATAATTTAGACATGACATATATAAAGAAGAACCTTTTATTTACAAATTTACAATCACCAGCAATGCCTCATTCCTATTTTGTAGGAATTTGATTGGCAGAAACTAGTGTAATTTGGCCGAAGTCACCCCAGTTGACGGTAGGACTTTTTTTTTTATTTATTAGCCTCTTCTCAAGCTGTCAATTGAGCTATCTTGTACATTAACCTATTTGGAATGTAGAAGGAAAGTTTTCTGAAATCATAGTATCAAAGCAGAGATTATTTTAGACTTTTTTGAGTCCTATGTAAAAGCTAAATTAAAGGCAATGAATAGAGGGAATGAACACTCCAAAACTATATCAGATGAAAGTGATGTCAAAATATGAATATATGTATGATGGTAGTAGAGGAGGGGACCTTTTGTTTTGCATGAGAACTAGGGTGCTTGGTGTGAATGGATGGAGGAATGAGAGGATGGAAGACCAATATATGATGAGGATGAGAAGGAAACTGTGGAGCACTTGTTGATGGAATGTGGGGCATTTGAGAGAGAGTGACTGTCTTTGAAGGAAGTGTTTCTGAATGAGGGAGGTGAGATTAATGAAGTGGGGTATGAGAGAACAAGCAAAGAGTGGATAACAATGATTGTGGGTCTGTTTGAGTGAGCAACTGTAGCTATGTTTGAGAGTGTGGAGAGATATCTGAAAACGAGTGGAGGTTGAAGCCTTAAGGAGATGAGGGGGATGATAAGAGTGGGATCTTAAGGAGGGGAGGGTGGGAAGGCAAAAG
>NW_025941814.1:0-493 GCF_000764305.2 Hyalella azteca
CATGTCAACATGGACACTGTATTGAACTTCCGTCTAGAGATACATTAACAGTTATCAATGATATTCCTAATTAAGGGCTTGTTAATAAGATTACCTGTCAGTACACAAAGGGTAATATCATAGGCCAACAATTGATAACTTGAAAACTAGGTGAAGAATTAGGTTAATTTGGTCAAAAATAGTTAAGGAATCGTAATGGCGACGTTAACTAAACTTCAAGAAGCAGGTATATGTTATACTATATATAACTGGGATCAAAGCTGTACAGTTTTCCAAAGTTATGATTGTACCTAGTAAAGTTGTAGGTGCGGTTACTGTTAAAAACTTGAAAATTTTAGGCATAGGTATATAAGATAGAGATATAAGCAAGAGATAAGATAGAGATAGATGCAAGAGATAAGATAGAGATATAAGCAAGAGAAAAGATAGAGATATAAGCAAGAGATAAGATAGAGATATAAGCAAGAGAAAAGATAGAGATATAAGCAAGAGA
>NW_025941815.1:0-1597 GCF_000764305.2 Hyalella azteca
AGCAGAATTCCTTCATCCTAACGTAAACTTGTCTTGGGTAATTTGTTGAGAATGGTTTCGAGCGCTTTCTATTAACAACGATAATTTCCTATTAACAACAAAGTCATACCCAATTTTCATCTAATTTTATATTGTGCTGCTGGTAGATTGTTAAAACTTTTTTTCTGCAACTCGAGGGTTACTTGCAGAATTTTCATCAATTAGCTACTTTACAAGATAAAATTGTGTTCATAATTAGTGCTGGCCAAGAATTCAATATTTTGCTAACCGTAATTAAGGCATGCAAGGCTTAATGTTTTAGGTTTTTTTCAGGCAATGCTATTGGAATGTTTTATTATAAAATGTTGTAGGAATGTTGTATACGGTTTGTAATGTTTTCTTATATAAGGTAGTAGAATGATATGTATGTAATGTTGTATTATGCAATGTACCCTAGTAGGTGTGACATATTAGGTATGTAATGTTTTATAATGTAATGTAGTAGGAATGATGTATTAGGTAGTATGTAATGTTGTATTATGCAATGTTGTAGGAATCTTGTATTAGGTATGTAATGTTGTATTATGCATGTAGTAGGAATAATATATATAGGTATGTAATGTTGTATTATGCATGTAGTAGAAATGACATATTACTGATATTAGGTATATAATGTTGTACTATGTAATGTTGTAGGAATTATATATTGCCTATTTTGCGGCAGGGTGAGGCGGTTACGAGCATCGAAGGCGACGCGCCATTCAACGACATGGCCGTCGTGCCGGGCACGGGGCTGGCCTTCTTCGCTGCTGAGGACAAGAACATGAAGGCTTACTTTATCCCCGTCAGTGTTGTGNAGTTAATGGTAAAGTCTCATCATACCGACACCCTGAATCTAGTTTATTATTTTGAAACTAAAGTAGGGCCATTGAGGAAAGTCCCGTTCAAATCCACATTTAGCAAGGAATTTCGTTTAATTCCGTTCTCAATCAAACGAAAATTTCAACTTGTTACTTTTGACTGATTAACCAAAATTAACACATTTCTTTATATTTTGCTATCCAACACCCACGGCATCTCCCGTTTTTCAACGTTTCACGATCCCAGTTGTACAAATGGAATCTAATTTCAAGGCAACGTGCAAACCCACATGTTGATAGAAAATGATATAATAGAAAGTAAAAAGAAAATTGTATGCAAGTTTAAGCATTGGCTATCTTGATGGTTCGTCTTCCACACACAGCATGGGCCAACAAGGACAAGAAGTATCATCGTGTTCTCTCTTTAATTATGTTGATAACCCCATTGTTTTACTACAGTCTTGGCCAACAAAGATAATAACTATCATCGTCTACTGTCTATAATTAAGTTGATAACCTCATTGTTGTACTACAGTCTTGGCCAAGAAGGATAATAACTATCATCGTCTTCTGTCTATAATTATGTTGATAACCTCATTGTTGTACTACAGTAAAAAACTATTATCGTGTTCAGTCTATAGTTATGTTGGTCAACTTGCCTAATTCAACCAGAGCCTCGGCCCCGCCCCCGCGTGGTGTGGTCACTTGGACGCGATGACGGAGGAGATGGAGGAGGACGCCGAGGCGACCGTGGCCGC
>NW_025941816.1:0-23976 GCF_000764305.2 Hyalella azteca
CACCCAACACAAAACAGCTAAGGCTTTCTGCTATCAGACACTTAGGACAAGCGAGTTACTCCTTTATCGAACAAAATTGGATGAATGGCTTAGTTGGCCATGAGCTGTTCTTCAAGAGAGAACTGGTCCTGAGTTGAACTCGAACCCGAGATGCTGAGGGAGAGAGACAGTCTCTGAACACTGCATCACTATAGCTCGCAATTTCGCCGTTCAATTACAGCGAACAGCCTACCCAACACTGCTGCACCTAAAGCATCTGGTCTTCAGTACTCCACTCACGTCTTCAGTAGTATATCGGTCACATGCTTGATGGTAACTACGAAATGACAATAAACCCGGACAGTATCCAAGTAGCCTAGCTGTGCAGCTACAGTCTCGCAGCTAGGAGCACGACCAAGGAGCACGGCTAGCGCAGCTGCTGTCACGCCACAGCAGTTCAATTGCAGACTACATTTCACGCAGAGGTGCGTACACACCGGGAGCCGCCTGCCTCGAGTGCGGAGCCTTCTTCTAGTGAATTCACCTCCATCTCTTCATTTGACTCATTCCCCACTACCCCCACCGTCTCTCCCACCATCATTTCCAATTACAACACCACTAACAGGATTCGCTGCTTGCATTTCCAGAACATAATGTCAATAAAATAAGTGTTAGAAAATTTAATCTGAAAGGAAGCATCCCTACCGAATATTTTAACTAGATCCCTGGGGAAATGGAGGACAAAGATTGAATTTTTAATTAAATTGACCATGCATAAGTAGTAAAATATAAACATAATAATTATTCAAAATTTTTAAACGATCCTGCCAACCATGAATGACATTAATCGTACAACAAAAATTCTCGACGCATGTTCAATCAATTTGGTGAGCAGCACGATGAGCGCATAAATGTGAAGAACGTAAGTTTGGGCATCATGAAGCTAGCGTACACGCAGCAACAGATTGCTGGACTGTTATCCACCTATTGCTTAACAAGATGACAACATCTCTTTAACTTATCTTAATTATTCTAATTTCGACGACGGAAGTGCAATTGAGTACGAAGATGCGAGGAGAGATCAAGAAGGATGAGGAGCTGCACTCGAACCCATGAAGCTGATTTACGGAAAACAGCAGATTTTCCAATTGCGGGACAGAAAAATCATTAATATCAAACTGGTGGGAGGGCCGAACCTAGCTTAAATTTTCTGATCAATCGTCCACATCCAATAAAGCTGCAGACGCTTTTACTTAGTACGGAGATATCAGAGTTTTCACTTGATGGACCTGCCAAAATGATACATTTACAGAGCAACCAATGAGGAATATAGATCCAGCCTCATATACAAATACAAATTTAAAAATTTGGATGATGTTTACTTTTAGATAGGTGATTAATACATTAAATTAATAGATTGCCTGCCAGTGTTGAATTCTTCACATTAGGTTCGTAATTTGGTAGGAGGTTGTGAGATTTCGTAGGTTAGCATTTTTTAGAGTTTGCAAGATCGCATTTGATTTCGATATTTTGGTTTCACGAAATTTTTTGTGAACGCGAAATTTCCAATGCGCTTTCGTAGCTGTCATATACCGCCAGTAATCACGATGGTAATAGATGGAAAAGACAATGGCGAAAATTTAACATTGAAAGCGATGATAATAAATTCGATGATCAACTTTGGGTGCTTGAATCAAGCAGATGAGTTTAACTTGTTGTGAACTGAGGTTTGGTCTGGCATAGCAATTCAAGATATAACAGCTAATATTTAACCCCGTGTGAGAAAATATTAAATGAGAACCTCGGGAGGGTAAAATTATAATTACTAACTAATTATACTTTACTTTATGAAGTTGAATATGAAATAATTATCACTCAGCTGAAAATAGCTTAACTTTTAGTAAAAGAGTTCTCACTGAGCTATTGATCTGCATAATTTTATATTCAGGCAAGAAAAGCCTGAATATGACCAAAATTTTAAAAAACTCTACACTCTGCAATCATAATATACGAGAAATGAACCAAATTAGCGGAACGTTAGCTATTTTGCGTTCAATTATTCAGGACGAATCGCCCGACAATGAGGCTAAACATCAGGCATTAGAATCAATGTAATGTTTATTAAGGCAGCAGAATAACACTGCGCTGTCAGCTGTACAGCAAGGATACACTGCACTGTCAGCTGTACAGCAAGGATACACTGCACTGTCAGCTGTACAGCAAGGATACACTGCACTGTCAGCTGTACAGCAAAGATACACTGCGCTGTCAGCTGTACAGCAAGGACCATTACTGTAGAGACCGTTTAACCCCTGCCTGACATATAATATATAACATCGCATTATCTCTGCGTAATATCCTCGTCTAAGCGCCATTGTTCATTAATACTAATTTTGTATTAATTTACGATAATATTAAAGTCTTTAATGGTGCCATTCAATTTATTAGTAAAATTAATACTTTCTAATCAAAATTCTGTTTTCTGTCGTAATCTATATTAAAGACTTCAGGGCAAGACTGAGACTAATGAGGATTATATCTCTCATATCAAGGCAATAATAACATTCAACAAAATATAATATCAGGATAAGAGCTTAAGTCTGTAATAGCGCTGAGCAGCACAACTGCACTTGAAGTAATGAAGATAAGATACGAGCATCGCAACATAATTCTTAAAACTGAAAGATAAAACTTTGTTGATTAAAATGTGGTTCAATGAATTACGTGAACAAATCTTAGAAGCGAAGAACAATATACGAACAATGTTATAAAAAATATTGGTAAGGATTTTCCGTCAACGTCGAACGCAATAAAACGCACGTAATTAACGCATACTTTCAGTATATGATACAAAAATGCATTCTGGTGAAGGAAAAAAGTTTGGAATTATAGCCTAAAAAGTAGAAAAATTAAGAGGAACATAGATAGATGTTCGTATCTTCGTAACTGTCCCTCCAGAAAGATAATATCAATTATATCATGATACTAAAAAGAAGATTTACAAACTTTTTCGTATCTTATGAATTTTACTGCATTCCTGAATAATGGAAGGCCACCTACGGTCACCGGTTCAGTTCCTGATATATGGTATAAATAATTACATAGTGAAGTTTTTAGATGAGATTTTGACCACACAATGGATTGTTTTTCAATCTTTACCATTTTTTTTTCTCGACAGCTCATTGATTCTTCCATACTAATTTAGCATTGTTCCTCAGTTCGTGATTCATCTGATATGCCAGAACCACATGCCAGTGGTTACAGTTCAGAGTACCAAGACTGGAGCAGTGAGTCGTGGGTTCGATCCCAGCTACCTGCTACAGTTCTATTTGAATCGGCGAGGAGGCCGGGCAGTTATGCACAACAAAATTGAAGAAGGTGAGTTGCGTGATCGAGACCGCATTAAGCAGTGAATATTTTGCGATGTTAAGAATCGGCGGCACTTCTAATGGCTTAATAAATACTGACACCGCTATACTATTATTATCATGTAATCATTAATTTATCATGTAACACACCGCATGCCATGACACAGCCCCGGCCTGACAGAGCGACAACTTGACGACGCTTCGTAGCTCACTGACCAATTCAGGGAGCCAAACAAGACCAGTGAAAACAATTACAGAGATCATGACCATTAAAACTACCATTTCATTTGAAGATATGATAAGGTGGCGGTATGATAAGGTAGAATGAAGTTGTAAGTTTGGGCGTTTAATCACACCTGTCCTTGCAACGCTAATCGGCCTGCCTACTGTCTTCATGTTTAAACGAGCGAATGAAATTTATACGGATCAATAAAATTTCCCGAGCGTGTCTAGGTCTTTAATAATTTAGGTAATAAGATACATGTATGTATTCACGGTAATGAATAAGCTAATTTTAGGCCATGAAGAACGGATGTATTCGCACAATTTATCTGACGAACACTGAGAATTTAAAACTTTCATTTGTGGAAAGACAAAGGCACGGAAATACTCTTTATAAGTATCAGCAAGCTTTTTTATGCATATTTATTGCAAATTAAGGCATTCATTTTTGAATGACATAATTTAAAATTGAAAAAATTATCTTATGGTTGAATGAAACTAAACATAATTGTTGTGCAAACATATATACATCCTTGATAAAAAGTGACTGGGCCGATGCTAATAAAATTAAAATCTTGCAAACAATTCCAGAGCGTAGGCGAGATAGTAACACGCAGACTCTTGAGATCTGGGACGGCCTTAACCCTGGCGTCCTATGCCCTCCTAAGAGACGGCACTGTTTTCTCTTTCCTCACTCGTAACTCTAAGCATGCGGCTAACTTATTCTGTAAACCAAGTAAGCATGCGGCTAACTTATTCTGTAAACCAATGCTGAAGTCTTGTACCTGATTTTATTTCTAGCGTGACAAGCGCCTATGTGAGGAACCATCAGCAGGGCACCGAATTGAAAAATGTAAGCAGCCCAGTTAATCTGTACGGCGCTCAAACGATGCAGAACATCAAATTCACTCCTGACTGCTCGAATACTGACTTGAAGTTGAATTATAAATTAATCTGAAGCCAGGAACGTTTTATATCAGAATTTTAACAGGAAATAATTGATTAAATTTTCGTAATGGAATCACGATATTTGAAATTGACCGGCATGCCACATTTAAGACCAGAAATGAAGGGACAAATTCCAATTCTGTAAAAAATTGCGTCCACTATCGCTAAAATTAATTATGCATTGGTTGTATTCCATTGAATAATTCAAATGTTGGAGAATCGTGCACATTCAATGTCACCGCGCTAACCTAACGAGATCTTCATGGATGAACTTTCGCTTTCTCTTCCTAGGTCAGCTGGCTGCAGCTGATATGATTGCAAGATTTTGCGTATATATAGACCTGGAATAAACTCCTTTAATTTCATGATTATTAAATCGCCAGAGTTCCACATTCTCTCAGTTTTGAGACCGGAATTTATATTAAATCTATTATCCGACTGCTCCCGAAATGCGATCTTCAAAAAAAAAAAATAAATAAAAAAATCATGAAATACAAAAAAATTATTTGACATATGCTTGATATAATTTTGAAAATACACAATAAATGCATTGCAGGATATTCTGAAAAAAAAATTCCTGCGCGCTTACTTAACCAGATATCTCGCCCACCTCTAAGCGTTTGTAATCCTAACCTAACGCGTTGACGTCAGGAGGTCGACTGATCATCAGTGACCAACAGCACGCTACACGCGTCAGTTGCTAGTCGACGACACCTGGAATAAACTCCTTTAATTTCATGATTATTAAATCGCTAGAATCCCACATTTTCTCAGTTTTAAGACCGGAATTTATTATATGTTTTCCAACTGCTACCGAAACGAGTTCTTACCAAATAAGAAATACAGAAAATTTTAAAAATATACTTAATATAATTTTAATAATACACTATAAATGTATTGCAGAATATTCTTAATAAAATTTCCTGCGCGCTTACTTAACCACAATTCTCGCCCACCTCCTAGCATCTGTGAACCCAACCTCACGCGTTGACGTCAGGAGGACGACTGATCATCAGTGACCAACAGCACGCTACACGCGTCAGTTTCGAGTCGACGACTTTGGGTCGGGAGCCGCTCAAGCCTGTCTACTGACATTGACCGTGGTAAATGCTAATCGTATTGGAAGGCCTGGGTATCAGAATACAAGGATTTGTATACTCACACGTAGAGAGGCGAGGTAGTTTATGTATAAGTGTCCGTCCAATATAATGATTGTTTGTTCATGACAACAGAACAACGGAGTGAATTCTTCCCTCGCAAGTATGCCAAGTACATTAGCAAATATGAGACGTGTGGCCAAATGTATAGATCAAATTTGTATATAGATCGAAGTAATGTTTGGTGGCATGGTAGTGGATAAATAGATCAAGGGATGTGGTGCCATGCCGCCGTACGTACCTTTTAATATATACGGAACCGAGTATGGAATGCTCGTGGAGTGGCGATAATGGAACGTCCATTAGAAAAGTACGCCTCGACAGCAAACACACTCTGCTCACTTATCTAATGCATAGTGGCAACTGACTAGGCGGGACACAAAACTTCATGACATTGCCTTTCACATGAAATATTCCCCGCCCTTTTCCTACAACATCTGGCTGCTTAGCGAGAAATGCAAAACAGGAATTTTCCGTGAATTACCCTGTTTTTTTTTTTTCTCCTCTTTTGACAAATCGTAATATTTACTGAAGCAAACCAAAGCATCATCGCATATTCAAAATAGTGTTATTTACGAGTGCAAATGAGCGCTTACTTTTTCTTTAATTTTGGTGCTTCGGGTGAGATTCATGGGGAGAGTTTCGGAATTGAACTACACGCATTATTTTTCCGACATCAAGTATGTATATCATAGGTGTAAGTGTCCCGCGAGTTACCGTGGACGAAAGTTTAGATCATTGTAAACAGTGAACTAGAGTTCGTGACGGTTTCTGAAATGAACTTAAGAATAAATTTTTAAAACTAGGCATGGTTCTATGAGGGACATTATTTCAGATTAAGATTACGGTATCTTTAGTGATAAATAATTCTCTTAAGCAATGCGAAGTGAGGGGTTTCTGCGAAACTCTTACCTAGTCATATGATGAACTTCGGTCAAGCGAGAACATAGAAGAATCATATTTAATTAGTAAAGCGTGTCGTTACGAGCGTATCAAAAAGAAACTTANCGTAGCAAGGCTACGAGACGCCGTAGCAAGGCTACGAGACGCCGTAGCAAGGCTACGAGACGCCGTAGCAAGGCTACGAGACGCCGTAGCAAGGCTACGAGACGCCGTAGCAAGGCTACGAGACGCCGTAGCAAGGCTACGAGACGCCGTAGCAAGGCTACGAGACGCCGTAGCAAGGCTACGAGACGCCGTAGCAAGGCTACGAGACGCCGTAGCAAGGCTACGAGACGCCGTAGCAAGGCTACGAGACGCCGTAGCAAGGCTACGAGACGCCGTAGCAAGGCTACGAGACGCCGTAGCAAGGCTACGAGACGCCGTAGCAAGGCTACGAGACGCCGTAGCAAGGCTACGAGACGCCGTAGCAAGGCTACGAGACGCCGTAGCAAGGCTACGAGACGCCGTAGCAAGGCTACGAGACGCCGTAGCAAGGCTACGAGACGCCGTAGCAAGGCTACGAGACGCCGTAGCAAGGCTACGAGACGCCGTAGCAAGGCTACGAGACGCCGTAGCAAGGCTACGAGACGCCGTAGCAAGGCTACGAGACGCCGTAGCAAGGCTACGAGACGCCGTAGCAAGGCTACGAGACGCCGTAGCAAGGCTACGAGACGCCGTAGCAAGGCTACGAGACGCCGTAGCAAGGCTACGAGACGCCGTAGCAAGGCTACGAGACGCTGTAGCAAGGCTACGAGACGCCGTAGCAAGGCTACGAGACGCTCTCCATGAAGCAAAGTGCACAAAAATTTAAAGAACTCGGCCGCATATGAGAAAATAACGTCAAATAACGTCTGCCTCAAAGACCAGCTTTTGAGAAATAAGGAAGCTAATTTACAATTATATAAAGGTCAGCCTATTTATGATATCAATCAAAATCTTAGTCTGAGATATTAAATATGTTCATGATAAGTTCTGCCAATAGGGATAGAATAAGATACGTTGTTTATGTTTCATCTTCATACTAAAATATGGTCCTAAAATAACTTACAACAAGTAACACTCAAAATACACAAGACTTGATCTTCCAACAAAATAAATTTGGAACAGAAAGAAAAGTACAATACATAATAAGAGAACAATACTATAACCGATAAGTATAAATAATCAAGAAAAAAAAGCCTTAATGTCCAGACAAGCGAATGTTGCAGTACATTTCCGAACAGAAACCCCACCTGCAACATGAAAGCAGCAACTAGGATTTATACGAACCTAAACCTAAGTCTTTAGCGCTCCATTATTCTGCGATCGTATACTCGTACGTGGAGCTCGCGAGAAGAATTTAGCAAAGACAAACTCTCATTAACGAAGTGACTTCAAATGTAACATTTGATCAGACCAACTTCTACGCATCGAAATGATGAGTTCTTTGACAATATGACTAATTTTGAACTAAATCATACGTTTTCATGTAAAATCTACAATAATTAACAAATAGCAAGAAAACTTTGCATGTGACTCAGCGCAAATAGTACATATAAATCTCAATGAACAACCATCACCGTACAAAGAATCTAAACATTTTTGATTGCACTACAAATTCTACTTCAAAACAGCACCATTTCTTCCCTCGTCAGTGTGGTGTCTTTAACTTATAAATACGCAAAGAGTAAATAAGACAAATTGAACGGGACAGATTTCCCGTCGCGTCCGTTACTCAGGAAAAAAAGTTCTGAACAAGTAAATACAAGAGGCATGTGCGCGTCTGCATCCTTAATATATTTCCTGGGAACGGACTAAGTAATGAACGTGCGCGCGAATCACCGTTTAATGAACATATGAACAACTTGAGGAAATTTCTTGCCAATTTTCAATCTTAATTCAACTAAGATTTCCTCAATCCAAAGATGCATTAATTTCACCACAAAACCATGCACCATCCTCCCCGCTATATGCAATAACTTTTCCAAGTAAGGGGAAACTACTTCATCTCATCTTTAGTATAAAAGTTATTCATTCTAATGTACTGGATTGTAGAAGTATAGTTTGTTAGTGCTGAATTTCGTCAAACGATTCTTCTAGCTACTGTATACCCAAAGTTTGCATTCATTCATTACAATCAGAGTCTTAAAAATTACTCGCATGGCTTCTCAAATTCTGTGAATTGGAGCACATCAGGAAAATATTATAAACTTTCACAATTGGGAAAACGCTAAGAAATTCCTAGCTTTGAAACTGCGAAATCGGCAAGTGAACCTACCACCCTAGGAAATAATCTACCGTTAAATTGTATGCAATAGTTCGCTCATTGAGAACACATCAATAGATTTTTCAAATTTATTTTAAATTAGTCTGAATATATATTTATGAATGACCATTAAGGAAGCGTAGTGAATATAGCGAACGCAATACAAATCAGCCTTGATATTAACCGCGTCAACTTACATAAATGGTAAAGAACATCCATCTAATTTTTGTACGAGTCAATTATTACTTTGCACAATGCAAACAGATAATTTATAATGAAGGATATTCGTTGATAACAAATGTTAGTTAACTTCCTTGATTCAGCATTTTTGTCACACAAAAAAATACTAAGGCTTTTTTATCGCTGTTTTATTCTGAATTTAGAAATTAAGTGACTTCGAATCAAATATTGTATGTAGAGACGAAGCTGAGAAACATAGTAAATAATAAAATAAATGTTCCATCCTCATATGACGTCAAATATGCCGGATTGTCAAGCGGGTAATTTTTCAAGTGTGAGTTGTCAAACAGGTAATTTTTCACGTATGGTTAGAGGCATGCAATGACCGAGACCCAACGCCCCAGGGAACCGAGTACGGAGACACGCTGAGACACACATTCAGGGCGATGGTGAGGAGCGCATTAACGAGCTGAGACAGAATGAATGAGACATTTCTGCCTGAGAATCAAATGAAAGAGGAGGCGAGTTTGATGACCTTTTGTTGTCAGCTTCCTTCTTGAGACTGTTGAGGTATTCCTCCTGACTCTGGGCCAACACCTGAGCCAGGACGTCCAGCTCTCCGTGGGAATAGTCACTCAAACCTGGAATAAAAAACAACCATTCACTTATTCTATTCCATGATTTGAATGGTAGAGACCCTGGCATCCATGCAGCAACAGTAATAAACAATCAAAGAGATCATAGCATCATAAAACACAATAAATACATGGCAATAATAATAATAGAAAAATCGAAATTTCTCACCTAAAATATCATGAGGCACGTGATTGAGGAAAGAGGCGCGCTCGTCGACAGCGAAGTCGCCTTCGTTGTGCACTCTGGTCTCGTCGAAGCCTCTTGAGCAAGAGGCTCCGGTCGGGGAGAACGAAGGGTCCTTCGAAGGGCCTGGCACAGCGTTGTCCACATCAGTGCCGCTCTTGAAGCCTTTACTCTTACCAGAACTACGGCTGCCTTTCTTGCACTTGGGAGAGGATGAACCTCTAGCAGAGTTGGTTCTTCTCTTAGAGTCGCGCGAGTGGCTGGAGAAGGAGTGGTGAGGTGAGTGGTGGGCGCAGCCCTGGGGAACGGTGGGACTGCTACGGTGAGTGGGCGACCCACGCAACGACAGCGGCGACGAACGAGCCGCTGGAGGGGCGGGCGACGACCGCGAGTCTGACGGCACACTCGAGCTCGACGACGCACCGACGTGCTGGAACACGTCACACCAAACGTCAACAGCAATTATGGCATTTTTGTTATTTGAAAGAATAACTCATACATTGTGGTCACGCTGTTCAAGTCGTAAACGATATAAATAATTAACAAAAACTTCATTACAGTCGAATTGTTCCAGTTTCAAATATTAACAGAAATGTTTCTTTCAGAGTAATTTGAATGCATAAAAATAAATCCTGAATATTGATATTATTATTCAAAATGAATAATAATATCAAACTATAATCCTACCATTTTCAGACAATATTCAGGAGACTTCAATAATATTCAATATTCTTTCAACCTGAAGATTTCAGCGCCGGCAACTTCAGAATAACACTAGCAAAAATATCTCAAAACACAGTTTCCTACTCTCTTCCAATTCGGCGCTGGGGTGTTTGTTCACTCACGACACAAGCTCATGAAAAAAATTATCAACAGAAATAGACCGTTCGACAACGTGATGATTGAAGAATGTACTAGCGGTTCGGGTTCAACTAGCATCATATTTATAATCATATTTATAAAGAAATTAAAAGTTTCGGTGGTTGACAATAAAAAGAATATGAAGTGGGAACCTGAGCCTTGTTGCGCTTGTCGAGGTCGCGCAGGTAGTCGAGGTAGCTCTCGCTGGCCACTTGCTCCTCGATGGCGTCCGCCGTCGCCTCGTAGTCCGTCGCACGCAACTTGTCCTCCAACATCGCCTGAACATATATTATATTGTATTATATCATATAATGTATTATATTATATCCCTGCACTATATAGTCCAAGCTACAAATATGTTATCAATAGCAAGTCTTGGTAACAATTATTTCAAATTTATTATCAATAAAAACAATAATAATGCACCACACGATTATGTTTATAAATAGGTACTTGACGTCAAATGAAAAATCAAGAACGCAAGATAGCAAACTTGATGGCTTTAACGTTGAATATCAAACTTCCTCAAGTTGATTGATGAATTTACTGGTTAGAGATGTAAATTGAACTAAACTTGTTGAACAAAGTTGAGGTTGACAGCAAATTGTTCAGTTGTACATGTAAATTATACAAGATATGAAGTAGGTGAATTTACACCAAGAGACAACACAATAATGTGTTTTTTTGTGTGTTTTACTCTTGCACCCTTGCACTAACGTTGGGTGCAAGAGTGAAATGACTGAGTGATGACAGTATAGAATTCCTTCCATGCTTGAAACTACCAACAAAGTGACCTGGGACGGCCTTAACTAGTCACGCGACAAGCGCATGCATCTCTCCACACACTTGATCCCTCTCCGTCCGACCGAAAACAGCTCCTGACCGCCCCTTAACCAGCCTATCCAGTTCAATCCTACTTGCCTCACCACCCAACACAAAACAGCTAAGGCTTTCTGCTATCAGACATTTAGGACAAGCGAGGTACTCCTTTATCGAGCGAAATTGGATGAATGGCTGAGTTGTCCATGAGCTGTTCTTCATGAGAGAACTGGTCCTAAGTAGGAAGCGAGCCTAAGTTGCTGGGTGAGAGAGACAGTCGCTGGACACTGCATCACCTAAGCTCGCAATTTCGCCGCCTACTTGGAGCGAACATCCTACCCAACACTGCTGCACCTGAAGCATCTTGGTCTTCAGTACTCCGCTCATCTCTTCATTAATCAGTCCAATACTTGATGGTTACTAGGGAATGACAATTAACCCGAACAGTAGCCAAGACCAAGGAACTAGGGCTAGATAAGGATCCTATGTCCAAGGAACTTGGACTATAGGATGAGCCCAAGGAACTAGGGCTCATCCTATAGTCCAGTCTCTCTCTTTTCTGACCAGTAACAAAGAGCCCAATGAAAGTCACCCCAAGGTGGGCGACCTGATAGCCTCCTGGTGAGGTCATCATGCCTTCCCTATTTTATGGAGGCGAAGAGGTCCCACAGCAGCTAAATTCTTATCCCCCTTCACGGAGTAATCAGGCTGGCACACCTACTCTGCCTTCCAAGGAGCACGGCGTTCACGGCTAGCGCAGCTGCGGTCGCGCCGCAGCAGTTAAATTGCAGACTATACTTCCAGGTTGGGGTGCACACCGAGAGCCGCCTGCCTCGAGTGCGGAGCCCTCTTCTACTGAATTCACCTCCATCTCTTCATCTGTCTCATTCCCCACTGCCCTCAACGTCTCACCCACCATCATTCCAATTACGGCACCACCACATCAAATTATTTTACCTGTAGTATAACTTGTGATAGACAGTATCACTGAGGCAGCTGTCTTTTTGCTCATTCTCTCAATCTGCGCCCAAATTTCCCCCTATTCCAGTGACTCCTTCTCATCCAATACCTGACCCAGGGCCTGCCAAACATGTGACCATCCATGCAAGAAACGATATCCTACTGTGTAAAGATTCAAGATAATCTTCATTAACCTGTTCAAGGTGAAGGTTTTCACTCTGGCGTGTTGCTTCCTTCATGAGAGTTTTGTCAGCCAGGCCAGGCACAAGGTTAGGCAGACCAAGTCCCACCCCGCACGAGGGGTTCAGGGGGTCAATGAGGCTGTTGTAGTGTGTGCCGCTGTGGTAGCTCAGACGAATGCATGGGTTGTCCGAACCCACTGAGCTTTGGAATATGTTGATTGGCTCTGCACACAACAAATTTTGTGCGTTGGAACTTACAGCAAAGATGAACACATTATATTGAGCTGTTTTATTACTTAGCTCACATAATACGGTATATTTCAGGGCTATTCTAATTTCTTGGAGTTTAGTGGAAATATAGTTTTTATTCAAAGACCATTCTGGTCTATTCCATTATTTAAAATTGTACCCATTAACATCGTATAACGATATAGAAATTTATTAGGATCTTTAAGCAAGAGCAAGTAAATGACTTGCAGGATGTTATCTGTGTCATTCATCAAGAAGATAACTTACCAGTGCTGTAACAATAGACTTCGATGACGCGGTTGTACATCTCAGACATGGCAGCAATTTCAACGTGATTGCCAAAGACGTCGAGCTGGCGCTTGCGAGTTACATAAGTCTGGTAGTCTTCAGATACAAATGGCGAGAACATGTCTTTGTTAGCTTCCTGTTGAGAAAATATTGAACTGAAGAGACACGCCCCGTCCTCCTGCATCTTCTTGATCATGAGCCCTTTCTTCTTCATCTTTTTCTCAAACCAGCGTTCTTTCTGCTCATTACCAAACCAATTAGTAGAATTCTAAATCAACTAATCAAAATTTTTTTATTTGCCATAGACACAGTAATGATCTTTCAAACAGCAACAACATCACAACTTTACATCCTGAGATGAAGAGATGAATCCTAAACCCAGTTGCCAATTTAATCATAGACAAATTAACCCTATACGTATACAAGTTATGCCACGAGTGACAGGTAACTGAAAAATAAACTGAAAAATAAACACGTGAAGGCACCTCAGTCCACTCCTGAGAAGAGAGGTTCCAGTTCATGGGCTGGTACTCGTCGCCGCTGTTATATCCGCTCTGGTGCTCATCGTCGTGGCTAGAAGCATTGCAAGATGAAGGCCCAGCCTGATAAAGAGAATGGTACCAGGTACATATTTGCTTCAGCAACACAATTGAGAAACAATACATATAGGATGCATTAAGTTTTGCTAAATTTGTTCAATGATACAACAAATTTTGAACAAATTACCACACAATAAAAACGATTCAAAAAGCCTCGTACAATGAATGACTTCAGTAAAACAATATAATATTTTCTGAATTTAGAAAATTAACAACATAAATAAACTAATATTCAATCCAATTACAAACTAATGAAAATCTAGTAGAACACAAATATTGAACAAAATAACTTCACATAAGACATGATATCCATTTATCATAATTTATTGTGAATAAAACTGAAGATAAATGCCAAATATTATAAAGTACCTTAGGAGAGAGAGGAGGCATAGGAGATATTTTTGAGCTGGATGACATTTGATGAGAATGAGAATGTGGTGACATGGGATGCTGGTTCACAGAAAACCCCCCCGCATATGTTGGGGAAGCGCTGCCACCTCCCACACGATGGTCTCGTAATTTGGGTCGAATGCTTCTGAAGAGGAATAAGAACAGAGCAGGTTAGTCAAAATACACATATAGAGCATGTTAATTACAGAATAACTATAAACTGGTAAAACATTTGTAATTATAAGAATGAACAACAAAAAATTTTATGCTGTTAAGAACATTTTCATGCTAAATGGCAAGTCTCACTATAGAAAGTACCTATCATGCTATCATGAAACTCTTCACAATCACACTAATTTCTAATACAATAAATAATGTTCATTGTAACAACATGATTGGAGAAAATTTGAACCTTGCCAATAAATAATTTTCACAGCAGAATATCTGGGTATAATTATAATACGGTAGGTATATATTTAGCATTGTGCTTAACAGGCAATAATTGAAATTAATAGGAAAAATTCTCACAGGGATTGACATGCCTTGCATACCTATACCCCAATGATAAAGAATCTATTTCATTTTGACCAAGAAAATAAACTAATTTCTGATACAATAAATAATGTCAATTGTAACAACACGATTGGAGAAAATTTGAATCCTGCCAATAAATAATTTTCACACCAAAATATCTGGGTATAATTATAATATGGTATATATTCAGCATTGTGCTTAACAGGCAATAATTGAAATTAATAGGAAAAATTCTCATAGGGATTGACATGCCTTGCATACCTATACCCCAATGATAAAGAATCTATTTCATTTTGACCAAGAAAATAATGAAATAAAATAAGAATAAATGATCACCTGAGAGGACTTGTTCTATAAGCTCTTCGCTTAGAATGACCAGCCAGGCCTGAAGAACTCCCTGATCCGCTTGACTGGTCATCGTCATAAATCTGTGAGCTCTGACGTGATGCATTGCAGTCTTCATGAACACCTCCTTTGCTTACAGACTGCAAATAAAATTAATGCATTAGGAAAATTAGCTGCAATAGATTTGTTTTAAATTATCTAAATAATTTCTCTGCAGGTATAGCAGCCATACAGAAGCATAGCCATCTTCTGGCACAACATATTCCAATCCATTTATATATAAAAAGTTATGACTGGCCACATCATGGCTAGACACTTGATCTCCTAAGAACAATTAAGTTCACACGTGTGCCTATACTGTAACTCCTGAAGTAGCAGCACAATAAAGAGTGATTATAGGATTATGTCGTGTTAATTAATAGAGTTTTTCCCTATATTTTCCAGGCTGAGAACCAATTCATGCTAGTAGGGTAAAATCTCCTGTTAACACTTGGTAACACTTCAAACAGCTTCAGACAAGATACACTGGTCTCTGATGTGTATTAGATGAAGATATTATGGAGCTAGTCTCTGATAAATTTTTGATGAAGATATTATGGAGCTAGTCTCTGATACATTTTTGATGAAGATATTATGGAGCTAGTCTCTGATACATTTCGATGAAGATATTATGGAGCTAGTCTCTGATACATTTTGATGAAGATATTATGGAGCTAGTCTCTGATACATTTTAGATGAAGATATTATGGAGCTAGTCTCTGATACATTTTGATGAAGATATTATGGAGCTAGTCTCTGATACATTTTGATGAAGATAGGTATTATGGAGCCAGTCTCTGATACATTTTTGAGAAGTATACCTTATTATAAAGCTAGTCAAAGAAACATTTTTAATGAAGATATTATGGAGATATTTCTTATATGAACCAATACAAGTGTTCTTTAGTAAATGAATTAATAACCTTTTAGAGTTGAATTTTATGAACTTATTACATAGAAGGTTGCATTACTTCACATAGATAAAAAGGTTTCTAAAATCTTCTGTTCATGATGACTGACTAAATCTTTGCAAAATAAAGAATTTGAAGGTACCTTCAGGAAAAATTAGCTGTGAAAGAAATAACTCTTGCCAAACACTAAGATTTAATTCCAGAATTTTGTACATACTACTGAGTACTGACGCAGACATACCTGCAAGTGAGGAGGTATACTTGAAGCCAACTGTTGGTGATGTCCATGGTGTGATGAACGAACAGAATTAGCAGTTTCAGCACCATTATTATCATTGCCACCAGATGCCTGGGACTTCTTATTTGGTAATATAGTCATAGCTGTCTCTTAAGAAGTAAGAACCTCAACTGAGCTGCAATGTACCAAGATGATCAACAATTTCATGATTAGTGAAACAATTAGTTCTGATATATACAGATACCTTACCCAGCGTACTATGAGTCCGTGACTGGTTTACAATGGCTAATATTGAACTTTGAACCTGTCTTGATATTAAATTTTCTAAAATGAATTTCCACTTCAATTTAATTAGTTGAATTTTTTATTAACTTCAGAATTAATTTAAATATTTGAACAATTTTTGGCCTCTAAAATTTTTGTCCGGTAGTATCCTAGAGGCTAGACCTACCGGTAATCAAATTCATAATATATATTATACTAGCCTACTAGGAATAGGATGAATGCAATTTTATTACCTATATTAGAATTTGCAAAAATATTCATTAGAATATTGGAATGATGAATGGATACCAGTACTACTACTAGACAATATTATTAATTACAATTTACCTGATTTTATACATATGATGAATTGATGATAGGTGATATGTCAAATTGTCAATCAGTCAAAAGATTCAAAGTCAATGGACAATGATCATTGATAAAAAAATGTGAATATTTGATGCATCTTATAACTTAAAAATAAATATTTACACCTTAAAAATGGTATTGCATACTACTACCTACTATGCTATGTATGGTACTAAGAATGTCAGAATATGAATCAATGTCCTATGGACTATGGTCTATGGTCATTGGATGATTGGATTTTTCATTTGCCAACTGCCAAGTGAGTCCTGATGCCTACAAAAAATTTAGTTTTACTTATTTAAAAAACCAACAACAAAGCAGATTAGCAGAAGCAGGAACCTGATTGCAAACTAATTATTTGCCTTAATGCCTTGTAATAAAACTTGTTTAATATTCAAGTATAAATTTTTCTACTTCCTTAAAACCTAGATGTTGCTTGTTGGTAATTTTCTTTTTTAAATATAAGAAAAAGTAACCCAGTTTGAAAATATTTAAATCACTTATATCATTACATGCAAATTGCAATCAACAGGTTTTTGTCATCCATTTTTTTCATTTATTTGCATTTCAATATGGCTAAAACTGTATGCAATTGTGGGTATATTCAGCCAGTCGGAAAACTTGGATTTGCATGCAATCAACAATATTTGTCATTTAGTTTTGTTCTTATTTTAATTTCAAAATTGCATGAGCTGCATGCAGGTGTGGCTACCAATTGGCTAATTTTTTAACTTCTCATTGGGTAACCACAATAGGGTTCAGCTGAGTGAGTCCATTGTAGAGCCACTGGCCTCTGCCAATGCTCATTATAAATATAACAAATTGTATCAACTTCAAAGTTAAAAGCAGGGAGTTATTTAGAATTTCCCTCAACCTTATTTTTTAGTTCTTTAAGTAGACCAGTAAAATATCAAAGATACCAGCATAAGCATACATACAAATTTGTTTGAATTTTCAGTTAAGAAGGGAATTAAAATTATACTGATGCCAAAAAATCTTTGGTTTGCCACTATGCTCAACTTTATTGTCTCATTATCTTAACACAGATTTCATAATATAGATTGTTCACTATTATATCTCCTGTAAAATTTTGTGTCATTAATGGTGGATGTACTGCTGGCAGAGCACAATCAGGAGTCTGGACAACCTCCAAAGGAAGGCTAGCAGTTGTACCGCTGGCATCTTGCCACCTGATGGTTATCAGTAATTGTTAATAATTGCTACTCCCATCAAAGGTAAACACCAACAATATCCTTATTCCAGACCAATTGACAATCAATTTGGCAATACTTCTAATTCCTACCCCTTAATTAAATGAATTTTTCTCCTTATATAAAAGGCCAGTGAATGAAAGTCTGCTTGTAGCCTCCTTATACTGCATTGCAAATAGTTTAATTTGTCTGATGTATTATAAAATATATATTAAATAGTAATTTTGATACCAATGACAGTATATTTTTTAATATTGCAAACTATCTTGTGTATTGACTAATAAAGATTAGGTACAACTGTGCAATGACATATAATAAAATTAAATGACAATATTTATGGATTTTAATGTAAATCTTGTTCAATGTTTTCAGTTTGATGTCTTTGACCCATTTACATTTTTTGAATGTGTTACGTACTATAGGTTTGCTGTGCATCGTAAAGTAGCGTCATGTTGTGCAGTGTAAATTAACATACTTTTGAATTTGCAGGTATGCTGTCAGAAGTTCTCCACCTGGAGGTACATGTCAAAAGTTGGCCATCTGGAGTTGGCCATTGTACAAGGCACCCACGCATTGCACTAATTCAGCCCTATGAAGTCCTTACAAGGTACCCACACATCGTGGTAATCCGGCTTTATGACTGTATTGCATAGGGTTTTACCGCAAACTTTGCTGTAAACCCCCCCCCACCCTGCCCACTTGCTCTCTTTTCCGAGTCCCTCACGGCTGCCGTGAGCGTCACAACGGCCGCGTGAGTGATGTGCCGGCCTCATTCTTAGAATCCCAACATGACAAGCAAATCCAAAAAAAACATGGCTTGAAAAATTCAGTTGTGGCTTGGCTAGTAGATATATTCCATGCCTGCTTACCTCAGGCCCTACCCCCCTGCAGTCAAACTCACTGTCAAAGTCTCAACCAAATATTTTATTTTAATTATAATAGACAGCCTACAAGGCTAACCTCCTATGACAAACGTGCCAGTTATTTCTTTTCTGAATGAGAGAACGTAAGCTAAATATGAACTAGTCCGAACGGCCAATCATAGCTTGATGCGTGTTGTCAATATATGTGTTGCCAGCTGCAGCCTGCAGCCAGCCAGCAGTGCGTTTTGAACTGGAGCCGCGTATGGTTGTCGATGCATGCGCTTCCTCAGCCTTCCTGTCATGCACTGTTGTCTGCCTTGATTCTACTAGCGTATGAGTCAGAGGTGTCTGGTGCGTAAAAACTAAGATTTTCTGTTAACTGATTTTAATGAATTGAATTATGATTGTTTAACATTCGCGTACATAAATTTAGTCTGCAATGCATAGGCTTAATTTGCATTCAGAAATGGGATGTTTACCCTAAAAAAAACGTGTTCTCGATTGCCACTATGTCTCAGGGTGCTAATATCTTTGACATTAGCTCATACAAAACAAAACCTAGAAATAGAAAGTAGAAATGATAGCTTTTTTAAGAAAAAGAGCCAAAAATTAGTTTGGCTCTTTTTCAGTTTTATTTTTACTTCACTTAAATTTAAAAGTTATTTAAATGTTTTTTTCAAGATGTATAATTTTCATTATGATTTATGATCAAAGAAAAATTTTTTAGCTAATGCTGGTATGCAAGATACTTGCAAGTCTACTTCTACAACCCAAAATAAAAGTGTAGTACCTAGAGGGATCAGGAATGGCAACAAAAATTTTTCTCAATCTCCTTTGCCACTAATGGCAGTGAAGAAGAAGAACTATCAACTAGGGATATATTGATAGCCTAATGAGTAATGATACTTGATAGGTATCATAGGTTAGATGTAGACTTACTAGACTACTACCTGAAGATAATGAACTAAGTGACTTAACCTCAATAATCTTGTAGCCTTGCTTACTGCTTCGGATTTATCCATAAAACTTTAAGGTCTACCTAACAATCTAACATCATAAACATGTAATGATGTACCTAAGGCTAATGAATTAAATTACTTAGGTAATCTCTTCTCTGCCAAGTTGCCAACAATAGGCTACATTAAAAAAATCCGAGATGCGATTATAAGCATTTATTAACACCTAGCATTAACAGATCAAGCTGCTGTCACTGAAGAAAACTTTACTGTAATCGCCACAAAAACTGTAAATCTGCAAGTTCTGCAACGACGCAGGGCCCTCTTGTTTAGATAACCTTCAGCAGTCGACTCTACCTTATGACCATTTTGTGGTCAGAATCTCAATGTCTGTGTTTGTTGGTTCTAACATGTCTTTTTTGCCAAACTAAAACGTTTCAATTATTTTCCAGATTATTGAGTTTAAAAGCATTCAAAAGTTTCTTCCTGATTTAAAAAATAATATATACAATTATTATTGGTTATAATAATGTGTAGGGTCGGGCATTTCTTAATTAAACGACCCGAATATATCGAATTCTATTCAATATATTCACGACATTGTATTACGGCACTGCAAGGACTTGACGTGAAGAAAATACCACTTGATAACTAATCAAAAAAATTGTTATCATACTACACACTGCTTCTTATTTTCAGGGAGCCACCATTGCAACGTTTCGGACAAATTTACGGCCGGACCAGCGGCCGGTCGAGTGGCCGCCGGACTCCAAACATACAAAAAACCTTGCCAATCAACGAAAACCTCGCAGGTTAGGCCCAGTTAGGAAGAGGTTCCATTAAAAATAAAACTAGAAAAAATAACATATAAAACAGGTCTCGGACACATTTACGGCCGGACCCGCGGCCGGAAAGGTTTTCTTTATGTTTTTATGGCTTTTCTAGGTTTTCTGAGTTTTTAATAGAACCTGTTCCTAACTGGACCTAACCCTGTCTCTTATACACATCTAGATGTGTATAAGAGACAGCCCGTACGTTGGATGGATCAGGATGCAGTGAAGCTTGTCCGGAAATCAGTTGCCATGAGTTCCTGCCAAAAAATGTAAACAATAAGTTTGCGATTGCGTAGTTGTGGTCACATTAGAGCGGTCAGACTGCATTATCACACAGGGTTAGCAATGATTAAATCAAAATGATTAAATCATGTGATTAAATCACTTGATTTTTTATAAAAAAAAATCATGTTTTTTTTATTTTATTTTCATTTTTCCATATATTTAAATATATTGAGTGGCAGTCTTCAATTTATATTGAGGTATTGTTATTCATGGTTTAGTATAAATGTACTATGAATGACAAATTGGTATATAAACTTGTTGCCTTTACTGTGTATTAGGTTCCAATAAATTGAATGTTTTTGGTACAGAGGCATCAAGTGGCAATACATTGTACGTAGCTAGCAGCTTAGCTAATTCTTATAAGGCTATAAGTAGTCTTTAACTATTTGACTATTTGCTATATATTGATTTCAATATACAATTTAAATGTGTTAGCTAGCTTATACAGGGTAGGGCAGAACTGATTGAAGTTTTGAGGCAAAATAAAAGAGTAATGGAGGTACATAAAGAAGAAAGTCTATTTTCCTCAAGATTAGCATAACATACCATTTAAAGTACTTATGTTTTGAAAACAATATCAGGAAGATGAGGTTTGTTAGCTGCATCACACTGTTGGAGTTGTTCTTGGAAGTTTCCTAGAGCACGTTCACACATATGGCAAGGTATGGCCATAACCTCTGCTGCAATAATCTGTTCCCTTAGCTGTGGTAGGGTGTGAGGGCAACTTCTGAACCCCTTTCTTCTAGCTGTCCCCCAAAGAAAGAAATCGCAAATGCTCAAATCAGGTGACCTTGCAGGCCACTGTAAAACACCCCTCAGACTCCAGGAACATGTGTTTCAAAACATTGAGTGACATTCAGGCTGTGTGAGCTGTAGCCCCATCCTGCTGGAACCACATGTCTCCCAATGCTTCATTTTCAACAATTTTTTCCATCATGGGCTGCAAGAAATTTTGCAACAATGCAGCATAGCGATCGGAATTCACTGTTACGGTTACTCCCTCCACTGAGAACAACTCCAACAGTGTGTTGCAGCAAACGGCCCCCATCTTCCAGATATCGTTTTCAAAACAAGTATTCTAAACGGTATGCTATGCTAACCTCTAGGAAAATAAACTTTTTTCTTTATGAACCTCCATTACTCTTTTATTTCACCTCAAAACTGCTCAATCAGTTCTGCCCCACCCTGTATATTGAGAGGTTGAGATTGTATGGACCTTTTAAAAAACAACATGACGAAAATTCGTTGAGCGAAACGAATTTTTTCATTATGCTGTATGAACTGCTTTTGGGCGAAAATGTTTTCCTGTCGAAACGTGGGTCATACCGAGTAACCGAGGTGAAACGCAGTAGAAAGAGGTTCGTTTTGCTTGTGCTCCTGGTTTTGATGATATAGAAGTTATAACTTTATTTTATAATATATCCTGGCGAGTATAATCTATTCTAGTCAATATTGCTGTTACTATTTAGTATAGTAAATATATTAATATATATTATATAGTATCTGCTATTTAAAGCAAGTGCTATATACCTAGCCTCTCCTGTCTCCTGACGAGTCTGTAAGTTATTGAGTTGGTATGAGGACGCAAAAGATGTGAGGAAGGAGAAGAATAGAATACAACAGGTTAAATTAGATCACGATGAGTCACTCTTCCTATTTAGTTGCCGCATAGAGTGAATTCACCGATTTGCTTATCCTTAACCTGATGTCAACACAAGTAAGATTTTGAGAGAAATTTGTGAGCTCGTTGCCAAAAGATGCGCGGCTTGCGTGGTCTGCTCAAGTCATGGCTTGTAGAATGAATGGATCTAAAGTAGTTTGGAATAGTATGCATACAATAGTTCGGGAGGGCTTACTGTAAAGAAATAGAGTAGCAGAGTAGAGGGAAAGATAGCGGTTCGAACGAAATTTTTAATAATGTGGGAAAAACTCGTTCGTCTCGCAGGGACAGTATCGTAATTTTTAAAAGGGGAGAACACACTCGAGTGAACCAAAGGCGCTAGGACGTTCTGCAGATTTCAGGATGCCAAACGATGGTGGCTCATAGAGCATTTTCTAAGATAGGAGCAAATGAATATTGGCGTCAACGTCTTTCATTTGAGTTTTCATTGCAGTTTCCACGCGTAAGTTTGGTAAAGTACTCATTACGTTGCGGGAAAGCAGTAGTTTAACGAAATTATTTTTCCATCAGGTACGTCACTTGTATAGATTGTCAGTATACAATTTTTAAGAGTTCTGAAACGATCGGATCAAGATCACATGACGAAAAGAATTTATTATTGAAATCATTTTGATAAAATAAAGTGAAATACAGTTACCCGCCAACATGGCCACCGCAACGCTGGAGTGCAAACTTTGTTTGGAAGAATACGACTCGCGCGACCACAAGCCGCTTACCCTGACCTGCGGCCACACCTTTTGCCAGGGTTGCATTTCACGTTTACCTGCTAATTTTGAATTGCAGGAGCCAGGAAGCGAACATCGCAACCAATTGATCAAATGGTGGTGATTTATGAATCAATTCCATCTGGGTGTGAGCCTCGTCAACTTTGCCCTCGTAAACAGTCAGAGACGCCGTTGCGCGTAAACAGTCAGAGACGCCGTGCCCCCGTAAACAGTCAGAGACGCCGTGCCCCCGTAAACAGTCAGAGACGCCGACGCATGCCCCCGTAAACAGTCAGAGACGTCGTGCCCGCGTAGACAGTCAGAGACGCCGACGCATGCCCCCGTAAACAGTCAGAAACGCCGTGCCCACGTAAACAGTCAGAGACGTCGTGCCCGCGTAGACAGTCAGAGACGCCGTGCCCCCGCGTAAACAGTCAGAGACGTCGTGCCCCCGTAAACAGTCAGAGACGCCGTGCCCCCGTAAACAGTCAGAGACGTCGTGCCCCCGTAAACAGTCAGAGACGCCGTGCCCCCG
>NW_025941816.1:24455-58668 GCF_000764305.2 Hyalella azteca
GTTTGTTGCAGTGACGCGTGTTCTAATATGTGTTTGTTGCAGTGACGCGTGTTCTAATATGTGTTTGTTGCAGTGACGCGTGTTCTAATATGTGTTTGTTGCAGTGACGCGTGTTATAATTGGTGTTTGTTGCAGTGACGCGTGTTCTAATTGGTGTTTGTTGCAGTGACGCGTGTTCTAATATGTGTTTGTTGCAGTGACGCGTGTTCTAATATGTGTTTGTTGCAGTGACGCGTGTTCTAATATGTGTTTGTTTGCATTATCATTTTTCAGTGGTACCTCTTTACTTTAGTCATATCTAATATAACCACTGCGATTCCTTTTTTTCTTTGGTCTTGATCATTATAGTGAACTTGGCTCTGCACAGTCAGTCTTCTTTTCAAAACGAAATTAGGCTTATCTGTTTATAGTTTAGCCATGGCTGTGTTTTATTAATCTTCAGTCGCAAAAATGCGACGTCACCGGCCTGCCTAGCAGTTGCATTTATAAGTAACATTTTATAAATGGTTGATGTTGCATTAAATATGTGTGATTATTTGTCGATTACAGGCCAGCCAGCTTCTGAGATGCTTACCACCGACCCTGACTGGGCTCCGTACCTCAAGATGGGGCATGTCAAGCGATGGAAAGAACAAGACAGGTAGTTACAGAATAATATATTATTATCCATATACTAACAATGACAGTTCTGTTTTGTCGTGTACCCCGAAATTACTATTTGTACCATTAATAATGAGAGTTCTGTTTAGTCATGTAACCCTAACATGTTTTCAAGGCAATAAAAATTGTTCCTGCTTTTGTTCAGGAGGCCGAGGAGCGAGCAAAAAAGGAGGCAGATGAGCGAGCAAGAGAGGAGCAGGCTTGAGAGGAGCAAGTAAAAGAGGAACGAGTAGGAGAGGATGCAAAAGAGCGAGCAAGAGAAGAGGCGGAGGATAATAGAATAGAATAGAATTGTCGGCGTTGAAGAAATAGGCCCATAGCCTGTTGCCGATTTTTGAACTTTTCGTGAATTGATTCACAAGGGACCGGCCTTTGGATCCCGATCTTTCCATAGCTGACGATTGATTGAGATAGCAGCTGGACTTATTGCCTGGTCCGTAATTTGCTAGGCATTTTAAGACTGAACATATGCTCCTGCATAATGTGTCTGATTCATGCGATTTTTGGCATTTGAGAATTGGTGAAATTAACAGACTGCTTAAAAAAAAATCACTAACTGAAAGATGAACTTGAGAACAGCGATTCAATGAGAAGTTTTTAAATGATGACACCAAGGCAAAATACTATACTGGACTGTCAAGCCTTGCAATTTACATGGTGTTGTTGCTGTGGCTAAGCCCACTGTTGAGCAGAGAGCGGAAAATTCTGTCACTTTTCCAGAGGTCGCTCTTCACAAAAGCCTTCTTTCTGTACGCTAGCTCGCAGTGCAGGACAACGGTCGGTATTTCTGATTTGAAAATAGATCAACGAGAGATATCCTCTGATGAGGGCAAGGCTAACCTTCTTAATCATTTTTTTAGTAGCGTATTCACTGAAGAGGACCTGAACTGTATTCCAGCTATTGAGGAGCGCCCAGTCGGCTCTAAATTAACAAGTTCCAACTAACTCCAACAGTCCGGTGCGGTCTGCGGACCCTGTGGCTTACGGCATTTGTAAGAAGTGATGGTATGGGCCTAAATCATTGGTGTAGGAGCTATTGGGTGTAATCCGTTTGTAGTATCAGTTTGTGGGATGAGGCATTGCTTGTTTCAAGCTGGTGTGGCGAGATGAGGCAAGTAAGAACAGCTGCATAGGTATTAGACTGACTATTTCTATTGCATGTAGAGGGTTGGCATTGGCTTTTGGGCTGATTTAAGAGTTAAATTTTTGGGCTACAGCAGCGCTCCCATTTTAATAATAGGTGTTCAAATTTGTTCCAAGAATCCAGGACTGCTCTCTCCAGTCTCTCGTCTGGCATCTGGAAGACACAATGACACATTTCCACCAACTGAGTATATTTGAATTTTTATAGCCTAGAAGAAGAGACGATTCATATTTCATATAATGAATGGTAGTCAAATGATTGATAATTTGCAGTTGCACACTTCAGCGGTGCCGGTGCAGCCTTGCAGGTGCAGAGGGATGGTAAATTAGCCGATAGCTCATGGCAGCCAGCCTGCCCGGGCCCTGGTCGGACGGTCCTGCCCTAGGCCAGCCAGGTGGCAGGCCCAGCACTCTGGTAAAAAGCCTGGGGCCCTGGGCTCCAGCACTTGAGTACAATTAATCTAACATAACATAGTGATGTCAGCAGCTCAGCGCTGATCTGCTGAAGTGTAGGCCTGAAAGCCTGATGTCAGTGATGTGGCCCATTTCCAATTCTTTTCCTTTTTGTGCCTTGTTCACGGAAGATCTAAATCTTTTGCTATTTTTCACCCAAACGAAGAAGAGTTTTAAGCTCTCACCACACATTCGAACAAAAATGCGTTCATCAATTATAATAAGTATTATTTAATAACATCCTCTAATGTCAACCATAGCTTAATGATCAAGAAAGACACGAGTCTCAGGAAACTACAATAAATATATACACTGAGTTTTCAGACGACATGTGTTATAACTTATAAACATCTTCAAACTCTTCATTCAATTATGATGTTAAAATGAAATTTTTCATACAAAATTGTGTTATTTGACCGGATCTTTTCATGACTGACAAATGACAATTATTTGAACTTTGAATTTGAAATAGCTACTAGACTGACACCGGGTAACCCGGTTTGATATGCAGATATGGTGCTAAACATTTCAAGCCTGAACATAGTATATTCTTCCTTAGCTTTAGCCTTTAGGTATCTCTGTATCTAGTTTGTTCTTGAACCATTGAACGCATTCATACTTGGAACTGAACACGTTTGCTGAAGTTTTAGATTTTCAATCACTATCAGACATTTTTAGTATAATATGTGGTACTGATTTAAAAATTGCTAGGAAGAATAAATTGTATGATGGATTGTTTTAATTTTTTTTATTGTTCCTAGTTATTCTTTGTTTAACTTTAATATTTATTCCTGGTAATTTCATTTCAGATTGAAATCATCTATTTGTCATATTATATACAATGCCTCCCAAGAAAGGTGACAAAGGTGGGAATAAAACTGAGAAAGGAAACAAAGCAGACAAAAACAAGTCAGAGAGTGGGCCATCTAAAGAAAAAAAAGGAGGGACAAGTTCAGTAAAAGTAAGTTTCACTATTTTACCCTAATTTAGACAGAATGGTCTGAATTCCCTGACTGCACTGCTTTGCTGACACTTCTATTCTTTGTCTATGATTATGTGGGTTAATTTTATGCATTTGTGATGTGTTGTGATGTTAATGACATTATATTGTTTTGCTGTTCAGTTGTATTTAATGCTGATTGTCCTTTGTAATCATCAATTCAGTTTCATTCTCTGTTTCAGAGATATTGTTCATTTATTTTTAAAAGAATGTACCATAAAACTGTTAAGAGTAGACATTCTTCTGAGAGTTACCTGGAGCTTGTTAATGAGCAAGCTGGCATGCAAATATTTCTAACAAGAAACTAGGTACATTCTAATAAAGTTCATGTAATAATTAAGTTAAGGAAGTAATTTGATAGCATGTTTCTTGACATGAAGCCTTGATAATTTCTTAAATGTTCATATATCTGTATTATCAATTTCAGGTGTACTGTATTTACTGATTGATTTTTTACTTTCCAGGTAAGACACATCCTGTGTGAAAAGCAGAGCAAAATTTTAGAAGCAATGGAAAAATTGAAGGCTGGAATGAAATTTAATGAAGTTGCAGCTCAGTACTCTGAAGATAAAGCAAGGAGTGGAGTGAGTATTTGTTGAGTATATCAATAATGGAAATCACCACCAGCCATGCTTGACATATAAATTATATTTCTTAGAATAAAATAAAGGCAATTCATTTTGGTTGAATCTGTGGCTTAGGGGATAGCGTATCAGTGATGGTACTAGGTGAAGTTTCTGCTAATAACTACTCTGTTAATTCAAGTCCAAGTAAATTTAGTCAAAATTGAACTTATTTATGGAGCAGAAATTTTGGTTTGAATTATGGTTTCATTTCCAGGGCGACCTTGGCTGGATGATTAGAGGCTCGATGGTTGGTCCATTCCAGGACGCAGCATTTGCACTGCCAGTTTCTACAATTGCTAATCCAAATTATACTGACCCTCCAATAAAAACTAAGTTCGGATATCATATCATTATGGTTGAAGGGAAAAAATAATGTCAGCAACGCTGCACAGAAGTATAATTTTAGTAGGTTTATGAAAATCTTTTTATATGCCACTGTGGTATATCACAGATGAAATCACGCGTGGTCTCAGTCATTACCCTCTTAAATTTTTTAGAACCTGACTATATTTAGAAGCTGTTTCGTTCAGAACATTTCACATCATGCCACTTTTTTACCTAATCTATTATCCAGTCCACACGGCCTCTGGTATAGTATCGTTCTACTGGACTCTTGCAGAGGGGGACTGGCTGCTTCTGGGGCTGTAGGCAAATGGCGGGCACTATCAAATTGCCAATAGTTAGTGGCCAGTAACGAGACCAACTAGTGGCCGCTTGACTGGCTGCGAGTGAATACAGCTTAGATTTAAGCTTGAGTAAAGCTCGTTTGTACGAAACTTTGTTTCAATACTGAACAAATTATGATGAATATTTTATATGCTTAGCCATTTTTTGGTATTGAATTCAATATTACTTTCTTACCTCAAAATTAGATAAGTAATATATATGTTGAGAAAAACGGCGCAATATTTTTTTTCGATATAAATTGAGATAGACTTCTAACAATTGAATACGAATAACATTTAATGCATATTGAATATTCGATAACGAAGTAGAGTCACTATGTTAAGCAATGAGCTCAAAATTTTGCATTTACTATCACACTTGATTAATATACTTTTATAGAAATATTTATTTTAACAGGTTGTGTTGCCATACACAAACGATCAATTAATAAACTTGTAGAATGAGTCTTGAAGTTATTGTAGCTGGGATTCAGAAGAAGAGTGATAGAGCTGCAAAGCTGTCACCTAACCAGTTTTGCGACGGCCTCCGGCGAAACGCTTATTACCAGATGATAGAGATATACAGAGTTAGTAATAACCTCGTGAGCAACCTAACTTGTTAACTGAATTAATACGAGTATATTAAATAATTAATAAAATAAGTAAAATAATCAAATAATGAACTGGCCCCGAGTGAATGCAACTATAGGGAATACCTGCGTGAGGAGTATGCCTCAAGACAAATGGAGACAACTTGTACGTTTTTAATCCTCCTTTATTTAAGAGGCGGCTTGTGTAAACGGTCGGCTCAGCTTAACCCTCTACCGCCGTAGTTCACTCTCCGGGAAAATAACTTTCAACTTGAATTAAACGTCAAATATTGAGTATCGCAACCTGAGGACGTGTGTACGCAACAAAGAACATTTTAAAGTTGTCATACTAGAACGTATCCTTTTAGGGAAGCAGGCTTGTGAAAATATTGCTCCGGTTACTCATGTCAGGCGGTAGAGGGTTAATACAGAACTTAATAGGTAGCCGGCAGGGATTAGGAATTTCATTCGCCATTTCTTCCCACGTTCTATGTGATTTTAAGAGAAAGTCCTGGCCTAAGTTTCCAGCAAACTAGTATAGCTGATGTCAATATGCCTTATTCGCCGATGCAATTGCATTTAGAAAGTGGCCGTTGGATCACTAATGCAAATTTGTCTCATTTATTTCATGACAATTTTGGAATTTGGTGGCAATATATTAGAGGATAGGCAGCAAATGTGATCCAGGAAAACATGATCGTAAGATTAAGATAAGAAGTAAGCGCCGTAGCTTGCTGACACTTGGTAGTCAGTCAGTCCTTGTCTCAGGCAACTCATGGTCGCCCCCACACAAACATTCGTACTTTTATTACTGCTATGACGGACTTGCTGGTGCAAACTAACGCTCTCGTTGGTCATGATTTAGGACTGAAAATAAGGCATTAATAGATAGAAGTTGTTGGTATGCACTAACAAATTGTGCATATCTTGATCGATATGTGTTACAGAATCCAGATTACATTAAGGCTCTAGATTGAAAAGCCGGAAAACAAATTGAAATTCTATTTATCTGTGCAATCAACAATAAGTTCACTGAACAGATTAAATACGGTACCTATGAAACAAATAATAATATAAGAATCGAACAACAGTATGCAATTATTTTATTTTTTTAGGTTATAGACCGTAGGTGTGTACGAGTTGCATTGCACAAGACGAACCATGCAGAGTTAGCAGAGAAGCCAAGTGAAGATGGTCAAACGTCGTGCCAGCAAGAAAAGCAGGTGAGAGACGATCATCAGATAGACTACGTTCATGAATTTCTTACCTATAGCGAGTAACTAAGTATATAGGTACCTAAGTATATTGCAAATATTGCCAAAAAAGGACAAATTGAAATAATTACCTCCCTTATCGTAGCATATACAATTATATTATTAGACTCCACACGTTGTCCAGAATAAACACTAATCCTGACAGCAGGCACTTCTTCATCTTATTGTAAATAAATTATGAAGGATGAAACTCCTAAAACATGTACCTAGATTTCATCAATCTAATAGAATTCATATTCAATATCACTTTCAAAGCAGAATAAATTCTCTTGAAGACGCAAACTTTGACTAAAATGAGCGGTAGAGGCAATTTCATCATGTGTCCGTCACCGACCACTCACAGACTCCGAATGCAGCTCAGTAGATGCGAGCCAACAGCATTCCAGCGCTAAGGGGGAGGCAAAGCAGTGGCCCGCAGGTAAACTATAGGAGGAATGGGATCATCCGGATCACAATCACATTCTCGGGCCTTCTTCCCGCCACACAAAATAAGTTCTGCTTTTCCTAGAACTAGGGAAGATAGAAGTCTTGGGTGAGGAGGATCGTTATCAAAACAACACGTAGGACCTGGCAACCATCGAACCACTCCATCACTCAATACATTCTTAAGGGAAAGTATGTAAACCCCTTGCCGACACGATGGCTTCACATAACCTACATTTTCGATTCGCTGTGAACTACCAGGACTGGCCACACATTGAGCTGCATTACTATTACTCAATAACTGCAAGCGAATGGAATGTTTGTCAAGAAGCGATTTACGAAGTTCACGGTGATTGTTGGCGTTTGGTCTAACAGAAGGTTTAAAATGGCTGACAACGGGAGGTTCAGGCATGGGGGCTTTGGTACACTCAACACGTCCGATGGCGGCAACATGTCCAGCTGCAGGCAGCGTGACTTTGCTAGTAATGTGTGATTCGTACGACAGTACAACAATATTATCATCAACTTGACAAGAAGGGGAACACCAGAGCTTTTTGGGCATGTAATCAGACTGTTCCTCTCTGAGCCTCCGCCACTCCCAGGACTCCGAAGACCGAATGTCAGAAGGTATGGTCAGCATCCAATAATCGCAATGCAAATCATTGTAACCACCGCAACCAGACATGATGATAACGTGTTTTTCATCTAATTTGAACTGAGAATGACCATACCTTGGTGGCGGTGAATTATACGAAATCCTAGGCTTCAACCATTTACCTTTCTTCATATCTAAGCATGTTACTGAGTTTGAACTAACATGAATGCCTTGACCGTTGTTCTGAAAGCCTCCAAAGAAAACGATAACATCCCCATGAACTGTAGCAGTATGACCAGCAACAGCAGGTGGCTTGCCCGGAAAATCTACTGGTATCCAAATATTTTTGTCAATATTGAAGCAGTGGAGTTCGTCAAATAAAATGCCACTCTGGTGTAGAGGATATGGACACGGGCTGGCCCATCCACCAAACAAAATCAAGTGCCCGTTCCAGGAAACAAGAGGCAAGTGTGATTTTGGACTGGGTACAGTTGAGGTAGGTATGGCATGGACAAGATTAATTTTCCCACTTTGAAGATTGATTCGCCAGAGATCATTAAACGTAGTAAGAGCGGATGTGCAACCACCAAAAAGATATAAATCTGATTCCACCACACACGCAGATTGCATCATACGACTTGAAGCAAAGGAGGATGTAGGACATGCAGGGATAATCTTCATGCCAAGAGGTCCATTCAGCACAGCAGACTGAAATCTTGTTTTCATAACTTGAGCAACTCGCTGGCAACACTGATGCCATCTTGAACACACCTGAAAGATGAATGTTATAAAAGCAATAGAACAAGTCAAAATAAAATATACTTTTAGATATTCCTTCTTGTTTATACAAGCAAGGAAAAAAGTAACAATGATTTTTTTTGAACAATGTTGATCAACTGAGCAAATATGAGAAAAACTGTCTGGAAAACTAATCTATTTAAAACAGAACCACTCCACAAAAAAGTATAACAGTTCTCAATTGATAAGTGCATGAAATTGATAATGAAGTTGATGAGAAATCAAGAAAACATAGTATACTTACCATTGAACAAGCCTTTATATCTCCGTATGGAGACACCTTCCCTAGGATGTATTCTAGAATAACATTGGGTAAATCATCAATAGAGGCCATCTCAGGGCGAGGTAGTATTCAAGAAAAAGCAGTTGATTTTCTGAAAAAAATTTAAATAAAGTTTACAGAAAAAAGTGACACAAATAATGGGACATATAAAATAGAATTAGGCACTGCAAATATCAGCAAAGATGTTAAACAGCAGAATTGCTGCTCCTCAAAGGAGCATCTCCACCACAAGAGCAGCAACAAGGTTCACAGGAAGTATGAGGTCTTCTGAACCTATGTATTTGTTGCTGAATAGATAAAAATAGGATGTGCAAACTGATGAAGCTCTCAGCTCTATACATTACAAGCACAACAGTTACGTACATGAAGCAGCTAAATGGAAAAAGACCAGGTTTGTTTAAAAAAAAATAGCCAACTTTCCCACATTAGGAATTTCAGCTCCCACTCCCAATAAGAATATTAATTCATTTCATATTGACACAAACTAATTTTTTTAGGTTCTAATATTGTGGCTCAATCATATGCTATGCTTACAAATTAAATGGGAGACAATTCACTGAGCAGGAATCTCATGGCTTTAAAAAGAGCAGGAAAGCTCTACTCAATGCCAGGAATTTACATACTACAGGCCTAATACAATGCAAGATTATTTCATAGAGTGTCTTTTTAAGCAATGAGTTTCAAGATCCTCTTTTTGCTTGTGCCTGAATAAGTTTTGTTCCCACACTCCCTATACATATGATCATCAAGTAATAATCTCCCAGCAGTTCCCTATAAAATACTTAATTTTTAACACATTCTTCAGGGATTTCCATAAACTATACAGACCATGAGTAGGTTCTCATGCAGTGCCAGTTGCAGTCTAAAAGTAATACATTTCCATTTCCTAATCATACTTTGCTATCACAACTTAATTATATGAAATTAAAATACTAAAAATAATTATTAGAACATGTATTTGTCTCATTTTTACAACACTTCTCTTTAACTTCTTGTTTTTCTGTCTGTCTGATACAAATCTTTTTATAATCAAAATTCCACACACTTCTACTTATCCTATCAATCTGAAATTTTGCACACTTGCATAAAGTTGGAAACAATGCATAAACCGAATGACAAAATAAATAATTTTAAAAATAAAAGCAATTTTTTTTTTCAATATTAAAGAAACAGAAGAAATAATTTTGTCAGTTACAAATCCTATAATTGATATTTGACACACTTTTACCTGTCCAATTGATATGAAATTTTGCACACTTGTGTGAAGTTGGAGGCAATGCATGAATCAATTGACAGAATGAATAATTTTGAAAAAAATGTGTATATTAAAAAAAATGAAAAATTAATTTTTTTAATGTTTGAAAATAATATTAGAAATTCCTTGTACATCTGTATCATTGGAAACAATGGATTCTTCAAAAGTGTGGTCTTTAAAAAATAATTTAAACAGGGTGGCCCAGTGGTTACAGTTCAGAGTAGGTACCAAGATTGGCGCAGAGAGGCGCGGGTTCGATCCCAGCTCTGTGCGCCAGTTTCTGGTCAGAATCGGCAAGGAGGCCGGGCAGTTAAGCACAGCAGAATTGTAGCAGTGAGTTGCGAGTTTGAGACCCGCAAAATGCTGTGAATGTTCTGCAATGTTAAGAATCAGCAACAGGCCTACGGCCTAATAAACGCTGAAACCACTATTATTATATATTACTATTTCTCTTAAACTTAGTCAATATCAATTTCATGACTTTTGTTACCAAATATTTACAGAAGACAATTGGTTTGTCTAACCTATATCTCCTATATAAACCAGTAATATTATATCAGGTGCTGGCTGCCAGTAAGGCCACTTGGGCAGGGTGGAATTCTAGGAATTGTTTATGATTCATAAGGATTGATCATCCAGCCAGGTAATTAGACTGATGACAAACTATCACTAAAATAAAAAAGATAAATATTTTTAATTCTTAAATCCAATGCATGTGAAGTCATTCATGTATAACCCATACTGTCTGTCCACTTTAACCACTATCATTTGTCTGTGCTAGTGCCACTGGCACTGGCACATTGCTAATTTTAGTGGCATACAGTCAAACAGGGTAACAAGAGACAATTTTGAGCACATTTTAAAGGTCTTTGCAACAGCTATTGTATGGCACCTCTGAATAAAACCTATATGCTATTTGTAAGGTGCCAGATGCAAAAGAAAAGAGTTCCAAATTACCTATGGGAACAGGGAATTGGAGACACTTGAAATAAAACTTAATTTTAAAACATTTAAAGCATGCAGAGCATACTTATGCATTACTAACAGTACTCCAAAGTCCTCCTTTTCCTTTGTAGGTGATGTAAGTGTAGTACAATAAATGACATTCTCAGTAATTTGTACTTGTTTTTCCTTTATTGATATGATATTACCATATCAATACATTACCTTATTATTGATGTGATATTACCGTATCCATGACCATGCCATTGAGCATTGACAACAACCTTGTCCACTGCAAGCTTCATATCAGCAGCCATATAGCATTTCTTCTGTATCTGTAAGCTTATTACAGGACTGGGCTTGTAATTTTACACCATTTTAATAGGGTCAAGTGAATTCATTATAACAAAAAAAAATACATATTGTAAAATACATACCTGAAACAGAAAGGAATATTTTAGTGACAACCATCATATTTTTTGGAGAAATAAATCATGTTTTAGGTTAATTACTTTTCATTCTATGTTGCCTGGTGCACAATTCCATCTATGACATTCTATGCACAATTTTGTGATGACCAATGATGCATTAATTTTTGAGCAAGCAAATTTTTTTCACTGGGCAAGGTAAATGTAATCAAAATTCTTTGTTGTTAATCAAATTTTTTTTTGTTAACTGGAGCCTTTGCTAACTGAGGTTCTACTGTAAATGCATTGTTAGGGATATCCCATTTTACCCTGGAGCCCAGGGGGAAATAGCTGCTATTTTGTTTTTGATTGAGATATGAATATTCCATCAATGAAGTTTTAAAGCAAACACCTGTCTGCAACTTTTTTATAAGTGAAATTTTTTAATACAGCAAAAATTTTTTTACTACAGACCATAGCAGAAGTATTTTTCCAAAATATAACTTTTCAACTTTTTTCATGGACTTTTTGGAGCTCATAAATCATAAATGTATGATTTTTCAACATATTTTATGCCACATAGATTTAAAAAATGTTGAAGTTTATGCAGGGTGCATACTGGTATTTAGAAAAAAGTTCATGACTTTTCCATGACTCTCCATGAGCATCAATATAATTTTCCAAGACTCGTATACGACAGGTTTAGCATGACTGAAAGACTAACCACGCATATTCTATCATCTTATACAGCTGATAAATAGCAAATGTATAACTGCATAGAGCAGGCAGACACAGAGGAACAAAAATGAAACATATCTGATAACCAAGCCCACACTGGTATTATGAATCAATAGTGTTAAATCACAACAAATATTGAGTAATGTACACAAGAATGTACATGATAAAGTCAATACAGTTCAGAACACTCTTCAACACCACTACCCTAACATTCAACAGGCAGCTATTTCATCAACTTTTTCTTAATGTTCAGTTCAAGAGTGTCTAGCTTTTTCAAAGATCGCTTCATGGCATTGAACTTTGCGATAATTTTCAAATCCCCCTTTCTCTCCATTGCTTCTGCATATTCATCTGCTGCATGCACAACTGCCTTGATGCCCTCCTCCGTATGCCTTTTCTTCTTTTTCAGTTCATCTAGCTCATCAAACAAAGCCTTCCTCTTCTGGGTTTTCTTGGCCTTCACATTCTGCTCTTTCTCTTCTGCCAAATAAGTTTTGTAGGCTGTTTTGGCACTGCCAGCTGCAAGCAGCATCTTCTCGGTGATGGCCATCTTGTCCAGGCCACCAACATGTGCAACAGGATCAACTACAGCATGCAGGGCAACCACCATTTGCTCTATCATGCTGTGTGTCATGATTTTCTTGTTGAATGAAAACCCTCTTTCAACTGTGGCTTGGCCATGAGACAGGAGTATGAGCATCTGCACTACATTCCAAAGCTTCTTGTAGGTGCTCTTTGACAGAATGACATGCCAAAAAGTGTCCAGTTGATCAGAAGTTGAAAATGCTTGAAACTGAGCCTTCAGTTCACAGCAGTGTCATTCATCATCTCTAAAGTTGCATATCTCATCGCACAACACCATCCACATCTGTGTTAGGGAATCTCTTGGCATCAACAAGCAAAGTGAGACAGTTCTTCAACTGTGTCTTGTCAGCTTCCTTATAGTCCTTCATGAAGACTTTAGGCACCAACCATCTCAGGTTCCTACCAAGGCCATACCTGAAAGAGCTCTTGTCCATTGTCCAGTAGCTTTTGGACTACAGCCTGCACAAAGTCCACACACGTGTCTTGAATGTGAGAACTTGCAGTGCACTTGCCTTCTTGTCTGAAAGCAAATTTTTTTTACCGTGGTCGTGTCCATGTAACTGACATCAAGGATATATTAAGGGAAATCAAAACTCCTTTGTTCCATGACTTTCCATGACCTGAAATGAAATTCAATGGCTTTCCAGGCATGGAAAATGAAAAATCGAATTCCATGACTTTCCAGGTTTTCCATGAGCGGTACGCACCCTGCAGAGGACTGTCCCTAATCCCGATTTACCCAGCCCAACCCTTATTACCCCATTTGACGGTACAAGTACGACTTGAGTCTAGAGGAGTTGACCTACTGGGTCGAGTCCTATGAATAGACCAGACACCAGAGCAGGCATCAAACTTGTGTGGAAAATTGGGCAGAATGCAGAAGCCTGAAGCTACATGTGAATTGGCAAAAACACCCAAGAATCTGGCCAATTTCAGCATTTCACCGGTTCCTATAGCCTTTTCTTAATATCTCAAGTCAAGCTCAGACTCATTGAAATACAAGATATGCACATGCAGATGTTCCAGCATAATCCAGCCAAGCTGACAGGATTGGAATTTACCTACTTGTTTCTGAAATCTTGCGGCTCCCACGGTAACATGAGGAATTTCTTATGCATTTGGAAACTCACAGCCTGATCGTGCACTTTTATTAACAATTAGATACAGGGTTGGCATTGACTAAATCAAACTGAATAAATCATTTGATTTTTTATAGAAAATTATGATTTTTTTATTATTTTGATTTTTTGATTTTTTTTTATACAATCTGGCAGTCTTTAGTTTATTTTGAGGTATTGTTATTCATAGTTTAAAATAAATGCACTATGACATATTGGAATATAAACTTTAATGTGTATTAGCCTTTAATTAATTAGCCTTTAATATGTATTAGGTTCCAATTAATTGTATGTTTTTGGTTCAGAGGCATCAAGTGTTGCAATACATTGTACATAGCTAGCAGCTTGGCTAATTCTTATACCGTATAACAAATAATCAAATAGTTAGCTAAAAACTACTTATAGCCTTGGCTATAAGTAGTTTTTTAGCTATTTGATTATTTGTTATATATTGATTACAATACTATACAATTTAATTGTGTTAGCTAGCTTATACATGGTGAGGCAGAACTGATTAAGCAGTTTTGAGGCAAAATAAAAGAATAAAGGAGGTACATAAAGAAGAAAGTTTATTTTCCTTGAGTATAGCATAACATACCATTTAAAATACTTATGCTTTGAAAACAATATCAGGAAGATGGTGGCCGTTAGCTGCGACACATTGTTGGAGTCGTTCTTGGAAGTTTCCTAATCCTACAGCACATTCACACATATGGCATGGTATGGCCATAACCTCTGCAATAATTCATTCCCTTAGCTGTGGTAGGGTGTGAGAGTGACTTCTGAGCACCCTCTCTTCTTGATGTCCCCAAAGTAAGAAATCGCAAATGCTCAAATCAGGCGACCTCGCAGACCACTGTATATCACCCCACAGAGACACCAGATGTCCGGGAAACATGCGCTTTGAAACATTGAGTGACATTTGGGCTGTGTGAGCTGTAGCCCCATAATGCTGGAACCACACGTGTCCCAATGCTTCATTTTCAACACTGTTTTCCATCCTGGGCTGCAAGAAATTTTACAACGTTGCAGCATAGCATTTGGAATTCACTGTCACGGTTACTCCCTCCTCCGAGAACGACTCCAACAGTGTGTTGCAGCTAATGGCCACCATCTTTCAGATATTGTTTTCAAAACATAAGTATTCTAAATGGTATGTTATGCTAACCTCAAGGAAAATAAACTTTCTTCTTTATGAACCTCCATTACTCTTTTATTTCATATACAAAACAGCTCAATCGGTTCTGCCCCACCCTGTATATTGAGAGGTTGAGATTGAATTGACCTTTTAGGCAATTAAAAAGATTTTCCACCCTAATATGAGTATTCTTATTAAAATATTTAACTTCAATTTTAAAATATATGTCAATTTAAAACTAGAAACAAAACAATTATAATATGAAACTATATATCTAAAATATAAAATAATTAATTGCAGTGAATGGAAAAAAATTGTTTGAATTGTGCATATGTTTATTTCAAATAGTGTTAGCTTTTCTCATAACATTAGTTTTGTTCCAAGACATTTGAGGTTCGTATTGTTATCATTTAAGTTTAGCATTGGTTTATTGGTCTGAATAAAATGGGAACAGTGCAGTCAGTCACTCAATCACTACCGTGAAATGGCGTTACTTTGACCGGCGGGGTAACTTTGACCACTTTTCGTTTTTTTAACAAAAACCCCCAAAACTCAAAAACGATTCGACATAGAAAAATTTTGTCAACACCCGGTCAAAGAAACCCCAAGAGCTGGGGTAACAAAGACCATCACTTTTTTTAAAATTATATCAAAACTATGAGAGGCAGGAGCCAGCAATTTATGGTGAGTAAAGCTAAAGTATAGACCTGTATTTTGCATGTTTCAATTTAAGTTTAACTTATCTAGTAAGAAAATGGCATCATTTTGAAAAAAAAGTGGTCAAAGTTACCCCATTTTATGGTACTACATAGTCTGTATGTTTAGAGGGTAGAGTCTGGTAGATTTATAGGACATAAAACTAGTAATCTAATCTACTGTTGTTCACTGTGCTATCAGCTGCCTATCTGTTACTGTTATTTGACTCTTCAATGTTTAGAAGATCCGCATTCCTGAAGTGTTTTTGTATATTGAATCCAGTTAAGTGGTCAATATTTAGCTTGTTACCTTGCTCCATACATACTTTACAAAGCTAATAAATAGACTTATCAATAATTGTTTACCTTAAAGTCCCAAAGTGGTAAACACCACCTTGGCCATTCTTGAAGGCAGTAAGTGCCCTTTTTAGCCATCTATTTTGATCCATATACTGTTATTGTTAGTAGGCTAATTGCAACATAAAAAATAACATTTCAAAAAGACAAAAAAGCTGGAAAAATCACCAACCCTGATTAGATAGAAGGCAATTCATTTGGCAGAAATCTTGTGGTTCCGGAAATAGCAGGAAAACTCTAGTTGCGACCCTAATGGTACCGTCAAATGAGGTAATAAGGGACGGTTTTGAGCGTATTTTGTTAATAACTTCTTACAATGAAACATTTCATAAACAAGTTTGGGCTCATTTTGAAGGTCTTTGCAAGGGCTTTTGTATGGCATTGCCAAAAAAATTCCACATGCTATTTGTAAGGTGCTAGACTCATTATGAAAGCCTCACAATTTAATCTGGGAACGGGGTAATAAGGGACACTTCAAATAAAACTCAATTTTAAAACGTTTGAAGCAAGCCAAGTGTACTCATCTATTACTAACAGTACTCTTAAGTCTTCCTCTTCCTTTGTAGATGATGTAAATGTAGAATAAATGACATTTTCTGTGATTTTTACTTGTATTTTCTTTATTGACATGATATCACCTTATCCCTACATTACCGTATTATTTATGTGATATTACCATATCCATGGACATGCCATTGAGCATTGACAATGACCTTGTCTACTGCAAGCTTCATATCAGTAGCCATATAGCATTTCTTCTGTATCTGTAAGCTTACAGGACAGCTTGAAATTTGGCACAATTTTAATCTAGTCAAGTGATTTCACTATAAAAAAATACCATCAACAGGGGCTACTCTGGATGATTTCGAACATTTTTCATTCATAACTTCTTACCATGAAACATTTCATAAACAAGTTTAGGCTCATTTCAAAGCTCTTTGCAAGGGCTATCGAATGGCATCTTAAAAAATTCCACATGCTATTTGTAAGGTGCCAGAAGCAAAAAAAGAGTGTCCCAAGGAGCCCCATTCAACGGGGCTACTCGGGACACTTGGAATAAAACTTCATTTTAAAACATTTGAAGCATGCAGAGTGTACTCATCCATTACTAACAGTACTCTGAAGTCCTCCTCTTTCATTGTAGATGATGTAGAGGTAGAATAAATGACATTTTCTGTGATTTTTACTTGTTTTTCCTTTATTGATATGATATTACCATATACATCAATTACCGTATTATTGATGCGATATTACCGTATCCATGAACATGCCATTGAGCATTTACAACAACCTTGTCCACTGCAAGCTTCATATCAGCAGCCTTATAGCATTTTTTCTGTATCTGTAAGCTTACAGGACGGCTTGTAATTTCACACCATTTTAATTGGGTTAAGTGAATTTACTAAAAAAAAGATCGTGAAAAACATACCTGAAACAGAAAGGAATGTTTTAGTGACAACCATCATATGTTTTGGAGAAATAAATCATAGTTTAGGTCAATTACTTTTCATTCTATGATGCCTGGTGCACAATTCTATATATGACATTCTATGCACACTTTAGAGATGACCAATGATGCACTAATTTTTTGATAAGTGAATTTTTTTGCTGAGCGAGGTAAATGTAATCAATAATCTTTCTTTTTAATAAATTTTTTTCTTAACTGGAGCCTTTGCTAACTGAGGTTCTACTGTTAATGCGTTTTTGGGGGTGTCCCGAATAGCCCTGGGGAGGGTGGCCCGAGTAGCCCCGCCGTGCGGAAATGGCCGCCATTTTTTTGGGGATGAGATAGGACAATTCCGTCAATTATGTTTTCAAGCCAACACCTGGGTGCATCTTTTATGTAAGTAAAATTTTTTAATATGGCAAATATTTTTTTTGCTACAGACCTTAGCAGAAGTAACTTTTCAAAATATCATTTTCACCATTTTTTTCAGGAATTTTTCAAAGCTAGTAAATGTAGTATTTTTCAACTTCCTTTATACTACATAGATAGGAAAAATGTTGACGTTTACGCCACTATATTTAGTTTTGCAATATTCTAATTAGTTTTGCTACTATAACAGTTTTACGCCGTGTCGTAGGACTGTCCCGAGTTACCCCGCCCGTCCCAAGTAGCTCCGGTTGACGGTACTCATAGGTGATCTTGAATTTGTGCATTGCGTTATGCAATTTGTAAAATTATAAATTATAAATAGGTACAAACTTTTTCAAATTAATTCTGAAAGCATAATGTCTATTGAATTCTAATATGGATCATTAATTTTAGCATTGTATTTCCAAAAATCAAGTATTGCATTTCCTTTAATTTAAAAACATTCTTTTACATCAAAAACAATGAATTTTTTCTTACAGCTCCTACGATGATTGACGATCTCACTCATACTGTCAACTGGGGCTACTCAGGACGGGCGGTGTAACTCGGAACAGTCCTCCAACATGGCGTAAAACTGTTTTAGTAGCAAAACTAATTGGAATATTGCAAAACTAAATATAGTGGCATAAACATCCCGAGTAGCCCCGGTTGATGGTATAGCTAAAAATTTTAAATTGAACAATTTTGTCATTTCAAAGACTCCATTGATTACAGAACTTTAGTTTTTGCAAGTGTACTCAAGAACAGTTTCTGAAATAGTAGGGACATTTCCATTATCATTCTGAAATAGAAGCGTCATTTCCATTCTTACATATAAACAGGATTAATAAAATACCTATCAAATCCATTTTTTTTAAATTGCTTTGAAGACTTTGGGTATGAATAGATCACACCTCCCAGCCTGAGCACAACTGGGTTTCCTTGTACTATATTGCCACTCTGATTTCAAAGTAGATCTCTAAGGCCTCTCACCAGCCGGTGGTTGTTGTATGGAAGGAAGTAAAAAAGAATTAGGCACTGGAAATTTTTCAAAGGTTGTTAACCATGTTGCATCCCAACAGGTACTGTCCAAGGTGACGAATTACTGCAGTTCTTCTTTTTTGAGGATATCTCCTCCACCAAGAGCTGAGATGAGGTTCCAGGGAATCAAAAGATTCTCCAGAGCTGAGCGAAACTCCCTCCACTGATCAGTGAAGAACGAGCAGTGCAAGATGAAGTGACTAATTGTGTCTTCCACATTACACTCAGGGCAGATACTGGAATTGGTCTGATTGAAACGGGCCAAGTGAGCCCTTACACCAGCATGACCGAGACGCAGACGGGCCACAGCACATTCAACCGAGCCAGGTATTGGTCCATAATCCACATAAGTTACCATTCCTCCCAAGCTCAGCCTGAAGGTTCCTTTCCCCGAAGACTGCACCTCCCCTGACCACCAAAGTGCCCAATATTCCAAAAATTTTGACTGAATTTGAATTTTTTTTTGACAAAAATTTGACTTTTGACTATTGAGCAGAGTCGCTCTCCAAAACACAAATTGGATCTTGCAGAACAATCATTTGAGTGTGCAAGGTTTGCCATTCTGTCAGCCACCTCATTACCATGGATGTTGCTATGTCCACAAACCCAGCACATCAACACTTTATCAAGCCCCTTGGCCTGCATAAGTTTTTGGATTTGAATGACGATTGAGCAATAGGAGCCATCCGATGGAGAAGACAAAAGCTGCAGTGCTGCTTGCAAATCAGTCAGTATCAGAATGGGCTTATTTTGCAGCAATACATTGGTTGTTGCAAGCTGCATGGCCTTGTATATTGCAAACAGCTCAGCCCCCAGCACAGTGTGCGCTGGATTCAACAGCCACCCAGTGGCCAAGCTGGTGGATGGTAGATAAAGGCCAGCAGCAACCGATCATGTAGCCGAACGCGATCCATCAATATAAATCTGTACATGCTGAGGATAATGTTGTCTCCAAAAGTCTCTAAAGCAGTTTTGAGCAATTTCAGGAGGCACACTGTGGACTGCAGAGTTTAGTAGGTCCACACATATGCTGGAGGACAATTCAACATAAGGTGGGAATGTGTTCATCAATGGGGTTGGAACACGTTGCAGAGGTGGAAGATTTAGTTTCTGAAAGCTTTGACAAGCTTGCATAGTAAAAGGTGTGTCTGGAAGGATCTCCCGATCCAAGAATCCTACCATTGATGCCACTCTGTCTCCTACAGGCATGTATGTGTACCTGAGGGCCCACTTCATGAATAGAAACAAAAATCTTAGTTGCAGTGGAGGAATAAAGCTTTCAGCTTGCAAAGACAATACAGGCGAAGTGCGACGAGCACCCAAAATGTATCTAAGTGCTGAGTTTTGTACCGTTTCCAGCTGATTTAAGAGCGACTTTGAGATGTTTCCCAAAATTGTGGAGCCATACTCCATCTTGCTTCGAATGAATGCAACATATATTCTGCGCAACAGCTGTCGTGATGCTCTCCACTTCACTGAACTCAGCGCTCTAAGTACTTGTAATCTTTTTTGGCAAGATATGCATGTCTGTCTAACATGCTCTTTAAGAGTGAGATGAGGGGAAGCAAAATAAAATCCCAATACTTTCTGATGTGCCACATACTGAATATTTATGTTAGAAACTCGAAGTGTTACAGCTGGAGCAGTACGGTGAGATGTGAAGACCGGGTATGAACACTTTACTGGGTTAAGCTTGAACTGCCAGCGAGTGCACCACTCACCAATCTCATCCATTACCGCTGCATGCAGCAACGTGCCTCAAGTATGGATGGTTTATTCACAAATAGTGTTATATCATCTGCATAACCGACCAGCTTCACATGAGGAGAGAGAGGGAGATCATGGACCATCATGTTAAAGAGCGTTGGTGAGAGCACAGCCCCTTGCGGTACACCAACTCTTACAGGCTTTGGTGCAGATTTGCTGACTCCAACCTGCACCTGCACAGTTCTGTTTTGGAAGTAGCTGTACACCCAGGCAAGCATCTGATCTCCCACTCCAATACTATGCAACTTAAAGAGCAGTCCCTCATGCCAAACACTATCAAATGCTCCTTTGATATCTAGGTATATAATAAGACAATACTCCCAAGAAACACGTGCTGCAGCAACAGCATTCTTAATCAAGTGTAGAGCATCTATTGTGCTTTTTCCTTCTTGAAAACCCTGCTGGCGTGAAGAGAAGACATTCTTCTTTTCCAATGTATACTGAAGACGACTCAGTACCGTCCGCTCCATGATTTTTCCCATGCACGGCAGAAGTGTAATTGGCCGGTACCCAGACACTTGCTCCGGGGGTTTACCTGGTTTTGGAATAGGCACAACAATCCCATGCTTCCATGCATCAGGAACACATCCAGTGGTCCAGCTGGTGTTCAATAGGGAAAACAGCTCATGTTTGCATCATAGTGTTGCCTTTGAAAAGAAAAGGTTCATAATTGAATCATGGCCAGGAGCAGTGTTCTTGAGCATTTCAAGTGCTTGAGTGAATTTACCAGCTGTGAAAGGAAGACAGTCATAGTGTTTTAGCTTGGATATGCATTTCACCACCTCTGTGATTGCTGCTGCAGGAGGAGGCATACCAGGAATAACTGCTAAAAAGTGATCAGAAAATAATGTGGCTTTGGAAAGGTCATCATCATGAGCAACCCCAAACAAGGGATAAGAAGTGTAACTTATTGGCCTACCCTGAATACTATGAATTTTTCTCCAGGTCTCCTTGGTGGTAGTGGATGAGGAGATTTTTCCCACATATTGAATCCAGCTCTGACGTTGCTTCTGTAGTTTTAAGTTCCGAGCTACTGCCTCACAATGCTTGTATTCTATGAGGTTTGCTGGGGTGGGACTGCGCCACAATCTTGCTTTTGCTTGACGTCTTAAGGCAACTGCTTTAGAGCATTCTCCGTCCCACCATGGTATAGAAAAGCGGCAATGTCTCTTCCCTGAGCTTCGAGTAATTGAGAGTGAGGCTGCTTTCATGATAGCATCAGACAGGTAAGAGCAGCCACAGACAGAATCCCTAGGACCACACTCAGAAGTGTTCAAGGCATCATCAAGGGCCTGTTGGTAGAGATTCCAGTTAGCTTGGTAGAATTTCCAACAAACTGGAACTTTTTCCAAAGATCGCACAAGCCTAGTTCCTATTTTGCAACTTACCGGGAAGTGATCACTACCCAGATCTGGTCCCTGGGTTAAGGAAGCTCTTGTGGACAGATTAGGAGTGAGAATCACAAGATCCAGGCAGGATGTGGTACCACAGCAATTATCAATATATGTTGGGAAGCTGCCATCATTCAACAAGCAAATGGACATTTCCTCAACATCTGCCTCCAGGGAATGGCCAGTCATATTAGATCTGCCACGGCTGTCCCACAAGGGAGAATGTGCATTAAAATCACCAACTGCTAAAAACTTATCCCCCAGCTGAGCCAAGTAGTGATTCAGCTCCTCAAATCCTACATTCCTGCCTGGATTATAAACATTGGCTATTGCAATCCATCCTAAAGCAGTATTACTTTTAGTGGCTTGAAACTCAAGATTTGTAGCTCCTGGAAATGAAAGAAGATCAAATTGCTGTTTTTGAATGATGTCCCTGCGGATCAAAATTGCCATCCCACCCCTTAATGCATTTCTTCTATGAGACCACAAAACACAGTATCCAACAAAGGATGGCTCATGCAATCTGACCCATGTCTCACAGAGACATACCACATCTGGTTTCTCCTTGTAAAGGTACAGCTTGAACTCAGTGAGCTTCCCATGCAGGCCGTGACAATTAAATTGAATTATTTCCAATCCTAACTCTCTTACTCTCTTCTGGGATGCCTTTGCAACTGCTGTGATTTTATTGAATAGCTCATTGTGCTTGTTTGCTTGCACTCTTCCCCTTGCTTTGTGCTCTAGTTTGACCCCTACATATAGATGCTGCTGAAGACCGAACAGTTGTTACCCTAATAGGAAGCTCTGATCTTCCTGGGAGTCCAGAGTCTGCTGATTTCTTGAGTTGTGGGGCACTCAAGTTGCAGATTTTACTGAGGATCCCCGGTACAGAAAGGCCTCGATCAGTAGCTGCTGGGCAAGCCAGAAGCCATTCCCCTTGCAGAACATCACTGACCTGTCCAAAGGCATTTCTTATTAAACTAATTAAAAGCAAGGATCTCTCCTTAGCCTCTTCATTTAGCAAGTTTATTTTAAAGACTTCATGTAAAAATTTTCCCAATTTGATTGAGAACCCAGTCAGAGATGCACGTATTGTGTCATCAAGTTGCTTCTCACTTGAAACAAGTTCCTCTCTCATAATTTTGCTAAAGTCCTCAGTCGGCTTGTTTGCCCTGTGGCCTTTATCTGAATCCAAAGTAAAGTTATGTTTGAAAACTGGTTGATTCTCAACTTGATTTCCTCTTATTAGTGGGATCTGCATAGGCTCAAAACTTGGGCAGGGACCCTGAGACTGATGAACATCCACAGTTATCATTCTAATATCAAGAGCTACCCCAGAAGAGCTGGAAACTGGCCTGGCCTCATTTGATGCTTGTGGATGGGGAGCCTCATTAGGAGTTTGCTGCTGCAGTGAGTCTACTTCCTTGACAGCCTGTGAATATGTCCGTCCAGTGGCACGCAGTTTTTCTACAGCAGTTGCTTTAGCAATGTAGGGGCACTCTAAGGAATTTGCAGCATGAGCTCCATTACAATTTGCACACCCTTTTTTAGCTGAGGTGCACACAGAGTGTTCATGAGGTCCAGCACACAGTAAACAGCGTCTGGGAGAATAAAGCCCTCAGCAAGATGTCCTAGTCTTTGACATCTATAACACCTTAATGGAGGGGCTACAAAGGGTCTCACTGAGTAGGAGACATATCCAATTTTGACTTTATTGGGCAAATTTTGGCCATGGAAGGTAATCTTCAATGTGGCAGATGGCTCTCGATTACCATTTTGAAACCTGTTCAGATGGATTATATCAGAAATAGCAGTATTTTCAGCACTGGCGAGTTCCATAATTTCTTCTATGCTAACTTTTGGATCAATTGGTCCAAAGACACCACACACCCACACATCTGAGCCTGGCTGGTAACAGCAAACCGTCCACTTTCCGATCACAGATACTGATAGGTAGTTAACAATGTTTTCTCCTGTGAACGAGGAAGACTCCAATGCAACTAGCTGGCAACGTGGATTGGGACGCACAATCAAATCCCCCAGAGACCCAAAAGGTGAGCTTTTGATTCCCTGTGCAAGTCCAATAGTATCTTTGAGAAATGTCACAGCATTTGGACCTTGAGGTCTGATCAGTATTGTTCGTCCACCCCCAGAACTTTGCAGGGTAGCATTGGTTAGAAGCTTGATGTTTGTCATGCTGGTGCCCTTTGCAGAGCCACTTTGTTGAATTCTATTGTTTTGCACTGCAGGATGCTTCACGTTTCCCCTCTGAAGGCTCTCACTTGACAAGCTCTTTTCTCTATTTCTGCGCTTCCGTCCAACAATCTGTGCCTCCATAGGAGTCGCTTCAATGATGTTTCCACAGTCAGTTTCAGATTCTTCCACTAAACCATCAGAAGCAACAACCTCATCATCCAGACAATCACTTATCATTACATTTTCCTTACCACCATCTTCTGTGCTTCCATTAATTTCAGGAGGACCAAACCCTGTGCCAGCAAGGCAGCTGGGATCAGGGTTGGCAATAATTAAATCAAAATGATTAAATCATGTGATTAAATCACTTGATTTTTTATAAAAAAATCATGATTTTTTTTATTTTTTATATATATATAAATATATTGAGTGTCAGTCTTTAATTTATATTGAGGTATTGTTATTCATGGTTTAGTATAAATGTACTATGAATGACAAATTGGTATATAAATTGTATTGACCTTTTAGGCAATTAGAAAGATTTTCCACCCTAATACAAGTATTCTAATTAAAATATTTTCTCTCAACTTAAGTCTCGTTTCAAGATGTATGAGGTTTGTTTGGTTATCATTCAGTTTATGTTTAGTATTGGTTTATTGGTCTGAATTAAATGGGAACAGTGCAGTCAGTCACTCAGTCACTATCAGTCGGTGTGTATAGAGGGTAGAGTCTGGTAGATTTATAGGACATAAAATTAGTAGATCTATTGATAGTGCTGTGCATAGTGCTATCAGCTACCTATCTGTTGTGTGACTCTTCAACGTTTAGAAGATCTGCATTCCTGAAGTGTTTTTGTATACTGAAGCCAGTTAAATGGTCAATATTTAGCTCATTACCTTGCTCCATACAAACTTTACAAAGCTAGTGAATAGACTTATCAATAACTGTTTAACCAAAAATCCCTTAGTGGTAAACACCACCTTGGCCTGTTGGCCATTATTGAAGGCAATAAGTGCCCTTTTTAGCCATCCGTTATGATCCATATACTGTTATTGTTAGTAGGCTAATTGCAAAATAAAAAATAACACTTCAAAAAGACAAAAAAGTTGAAAAAATCAAAAGAATCAAATAAATAAAAAAAATCATGAAAAAATCAAAAAAATCATTGATTTTTTATTTTTTTAAAAAATCAAAAAAATCACCAACCCTGGCTGGGATCACTCATGCCGGAAGAGTTCAACTTGCCCAATAAATGAAAACAAACAGCAACAAATTAAAAAAGAGGGAATAAATAAAAGGGAAGAAGAGAGAAAAAAAAAATAGAACAAATAAAAAAATAATAATAATAAAAAAATAAATAAAACTTCAAAAAATTCAAAGCAGACTGGCAAACCTCAGAGGGAGAGAGCCAGTTGCGTCTGAATGAATTTATAGTAGGTTTGAGCAAGGGATTACAACTAAATCTGACTATCTATAGCTTCAAAGTTCACCGGTTATTTCAAGGAACAAAAATTACACACGTGCTTTTGCCACCAACGTAACTGACTTTCTCCTATCAAATCCATTCATTGTCACTCAATTTCTGATGTATGAATGACAGTTTTACTTTCATTCCTATGATGCTCATTTTAACTGGTTGAAACTGTAGAATTCAATTAAATTAAAAAATTAATTAAAATTAAATTTTATTAAATTGAATTTTATTATTTAATACACTAGATCAGGGGTCACCAAACTTTTTTCACAGTGGGCCGGATAACAGAATGTATGACGAGCATGGGCCGCATACTGCGTAGTCATTCTGTTCAATACTTGAAAGCCAGAACGAAAGCTCTGGGAAGAAAGACGAAAAACTAATTTACACATTCCATGTTAATCAAAAAACAAAGACAACTGACACTTTATTTACTAAAAAGTTTTCAAAGAAGGCAACGTAAGCAAAAAGATAGTTAAATCAGACATAGTGTGCACAGTGCAGATGTGCTCTGGGAAGAAAGACGAAAAACTAATTTTAGCATTCCATATTAATCAAAAAACAAAGACAACCGACACTTTATTTACTAAAAAGTTTTCAAAGAAGGCGACATAAGCAAAAAGATAGTTAAATCAGACATAGTGTGCACATATCCGATAATCCGAATCTCACAAACTAAACAGCAAAGGTCAGTGAGATTTGTGAAACTGACGTTTGGCTTTCAAGATAAAGATATCAATGTTTGATTTGGAATTGCTGCATCCAATCAAGAGAATTGCTTTCAAATGTTCATCAGTCAATCTCGTTCAAAGTGTTGACTTCACATACGTCATTTTGGAAAATGTTTGCTCACAGACATAAGTTGTTTGAAACACTGATTGTTGTAACAAGCGGTAAATTTCTTCAGTTTTGGAAACTCGGGATCAGGTAAGCAGCGTTAAATTCAACAAGTTTTCCTTCTCTAAGATTCTTTTTCAACAAGTCATTTGCTTGCAAATCACTGAGCTCCAACTTTAGTTTTACTGGCACATCATCAAGGTTAGGCCTACCGCCTACAATCAAACGGATTTTGGAACAGAAGAATATCACTATCACTCTATCAGTTCTGTCAAGAAATGAAAATCTCTTTAAAAAATGCTTCTTCAAGTCACGAACAATATTTTTTGGTTGGAAAATCGAGGTTGACACCTTCACTTCAGCCTCAGCGATTGCCGATTGAAGGGCAAAACTCTCCGAAACAGTGAAAATGAGAGAAGTTATTTCCTTCCACAGGCTTCCAGTTTTGCTTCAAACAATGACAGCTTTCTCCAAAATCCTTTGATGATTCTGTAGCGATCACAGACGAGGTTATCCTTTCTCTGAAGTTTCAAGTTCAGTTCATTCATGTGGAATGTGATGTCGACCAAAAAAGACAATTTTAACAGACATATAGGATCTGACAGCTGTGAATCTGCTCTTATCTTTTTCAGTGAGAAAAACATCTATTTCGTTTCGGAGCTTGTAAAACGAAACGGGACTTTACCACAGCTGAGCCATCTCACTGCTGCTTAATAAGGCAAGTCACAGAAATCAGAATCAATTTCTTCAAGAAAAGCCTGGAACTGACGGTGATTGAGTGCAAGTCCCCGAATGAAGTTCACAGCAGAAACGACTGGTTTCAGTACACAAGANTTCAGAGATGACTGGTCCAAATCTTGAGAAAGCAGACGTATTCACAAAAATCTAGAATTGAACCAAGTCGCGAAAAGTGACGCTTGGCAGCGGTTCCAATACAGTTTATCGCCGTTGTGCCGACGAATAAACCCGGCCCAACATAACTGTAGAAGCAAGAAATATCTCATAAATTTTACAATTCTGCAATCCAGTAGTAGTATTCCAGTGTCGCAATGAGTTTCAATCTAATACATTCATATAAGCAAATCATTACAAGTTTTACACACCGTGATGTACGAAAGGCTCTTTCTATCGCAAACAGTGACGCTGAAAGTCACCCAAAATAGAATGAATGTTGTTCCCCATCGGATACGCAGTTATTCTATCGAATAGAAAGAATAAATAGCCGTTAGATAGTTGGTAATCAAATCATAAGTTTTATGAACATAAATGTAAGACGGAATATGTCACTATAACAGCCACGGACCCACCTTAAAATCTTTAGCCACCAAGCGGTTAAGCTGCAACTTTAAGAGGCATGTAAATAGGCCATGTAAAGGGAAATTATGACAGTAGAAAGGGAGGACAGACTCCAATAATTAACTAGCAAGTTGAGCTTAGGAAAGCATTAAGCCTTCCCAAAAGATTAGGAACAAATATTTATCTTCAGTAAAAAGCCGAAGCTCAAAAGTCAAAGTGGTCATACCACAAGAAAAGGCAAAGCCCAAATTCAACACTGGAGTCAGTCCTATCCTAATCAAAGAAAGCACGAACATGCATAATTACGAAAATAAATAAAACGAAAAACAAAGAGTGATCACCACTCAAAATAATAAATAGCAATTAGGAAGGAATGGCTTTATACACTCCTAACGGAGCAACATTAATGTGATGTTTTCACCACCAAGTCTTACAGCCAACTCCTAATATTTACAAACCCGAGCCTAACGATAGGCATGGAGAAAAAGAACAAATTTAAATCCTAAGGAATGTGGAAATTTCTAACAGGATCTCCCTTTATAATAGATGATTTTTATGCGTTACTCATGATGCTCGAAAACGATTACTGGTGAAAAAGACGATGCAAACAGAAACTTATTGACAGGGTTCAATTATTTGTAAAATAACGATTTTCTTTACAAGTACTTCATTTCTGGGCAGTGAATGGTCACTTTTTGGCGTTTGCCGCACAAATATTTTGCAATGGCAATGATTACTTGGCTCCGCTCTGGTGTATATTATCTGTGCTTGAACTGGAGCGCCAGGAATTTGTTACACATTAGAGTCCCTCGTAGAATTTTTTTGTGCCCAGTCATGGAGAATGCAGGTCCGACCGAGACAATAATAGTTTGAATACTTGAAATAATAGATAAATAATAAAAAAAGAGAGTTCGCTAAATGGGGCGGCAAATCATTGCAGACCTCCTGGTGGTAGACCTTTGGGTGCGCCAAGATGAGGTTAACTAGTGTACATAATAATTGATTGGTAAAAAAGGACTGCGTTTGCTGTATCCCACATACAAAACTAGATGCTTAAAATTCAGAGGATTCGAGATTAGCTAAATCGTTGAGTTGTTTATCGTGTTGGAGAGTTTGCTAGAAGCGTTCATTGTCGTTGTATAATATCTTTCACAGTATCGCTCCGTCGAAATTACCTTTCACTGTCATTTCCAAACTTAATGTAATTACGATTATTCTGTGTAAGCAACGTCCTATCAAAAGAGGTTTCTTTGATACTTGATGCCTAATGACATATTTTTTCCTGGGAAATTAAATTCAGCTTTTTTGAAATAGATTAATGCTGTTGAGAATACGACCTTTGTTATGCTCACCCCCAAAATTTCTGATAAGAGGAGAGCTTGCAAAATAAAGAAGAAAACTCAATTTGAAGATGGGTCTAAAATAGACATTTGCAGTTTCTCGACCAGAGAAGTTGACTCTATTCTATATTTATTGATTATAGCTGGGAAGTAAAGGAACAGTAAAATTTAATTATTTGCAATATTTCGCTACCGGGGCGGGAGTGCTACTTTGAGGCGGGATCGCAAATTGTTAACAAATGCTCGAGTAGAAATCTACAACTTATTTTGCTTTGAATCGATTTATTCAGAGTCAAATTAGATTGCAATCTGAATTTCCCACTACAGAAATTATTTAAATTATTTATTTTGATACATTTCATGCTCATACACGCAAAACATCTTACAACCATCACCGCATATTTCTGGGGGTGACAATAACAGTTGAAAACTCCATCCCATAATAATTTGATGATTCAACGACGTCCATGTTCGTTTCAGGGGAAATCATGAACCCAATCTAATAATCGTTGAATCATCTGTCATAACAGACTATATCTATGCATTATTTATGATGCTCGAAAACTATAGCCGTTGATTAAAACGGTGAAAGTCGAAACTTATTTAGAGGGTTCAAAATTTCTTAAGTATTCGAGGAATACTAGACATTATCTGCTATATTGGCCGTACGAATCTTAACTGTATAAAGAAAACGAGGCATAAATTTCATCCCAAAGAGCACACACATACGTGGTGTATGTGCTCTTTGTTATGACGGTTAATGAATATATATTTATTGTCGACAATGACGGCTGGAGTTTGGCTGCTGTTGTGAAATAGTTCAGTCATAGCTCAAAAACACGCGGCAACGCGCATGCTCAGTCATGGTGGGTCGGGATGCACGTAGCTGCTCCTTTTCACATACCATTTCTAGTTTCATTATAATATTTTTGAAGCTCACTGCACCTACTCCTGAAAAGGTAGGTGCGGAGCTATATAAAGGAATTCTGTAATTTAATATAAGCGAAGCAGCGTGACCTTGGACTACGAAGTCCTAAACTCGTCATGAGGTCATCATTTGCTCTAAATTATATAATGCTGTTGAGAATACGACCTTTGTTATGCCCTCCCCCAAAATTTCTGATAAGAGGAGAGCATGTAAAATAAAGAAGAAAACTCAATTTGAAGATGGGTCAAAAATAGACTTTTGCAATTTCTCGACCAGAGAAGTGGACTCTATTCTATGTTTATTGATTATTGCTAGGTCTTCATAACCGAGCTTTAGAGATGAGTGAAAACGTACGAAAAATTTACTGAAAAGATTCAGGTTCTGAAGACATTAGGTGATAATTCCTACGTTATTCTGCTATTATTATAATTTTCTACTTGCTGCAAGGTTAGATGATCGCACTTAGGACCACGAAATATCGATACCAGTATAACATATTAAAGGAATGAATGAAACTTAATGCTTAGGTATCATTCGCGACAGGGCCGGGAGTGCTACTTTGAGGCGGGATCGCAAATTGTTAACAAGTGCTCGAGTAGAAGTCTACAACTAATTTTACTTTAAATCGATTCATTCAGAGTCGAATTAGATTGTAATCTAAATTTCCCACTACAGAAAATTTTATATTTTGATACATTTTATGCTCATACACGCACGACATCTCATAACCATCACCGCATATTTTTGTAGGGGATTATAACAGTTGGAAACTCTATTTCAAAATAATTTGATAATTCAACGACGTCCATGTTCGTTTCAGGGGAAATCATGAACCTAATCTAATAATCGTTGAATCATCTGTCATAACAGATTATATCTATGCATTATTTATGATGCTCGAAAACTATAGCCGTTGATTAAAACGGTGAAAGCCGAAACTTATTTAGAGGGTTCAAAATTTCTGAAGTATACGAGGAATACTGGACATTATCTGCTATATTGGCCGTACGAATCTTAACTGTATAAAGAAAACGAGGTATAAATTTCATCACAAAGAGCACACACATACGTGGTGTATGTGCTCTTTGATATGACGGTTAATGAATATATTTACTGTCGACAATAACTGCTGGAGTTTGGCTGCTGTTGTGATATAGTTCAGTCATAGCTCAAAAACATCGACAACGCGATGAAGCTCACTGCACCTATCATTGAAAAGATAGGTGCGGAGCAATATAAAAGAATTCTGTAATTAGATATAAGCGAAAACTATTTATAGAGGCAAATGTATCAAAGACACATGAAATCTTGTCATAATGTATAATGGTAATTCACGGAAGAGATGTCCAAGCTGCATCACCTGCATAAAATGTGACGTGCTTGCTAAGTTTTTTCACAGTCACAATAATTATCTGTTTTGTCCATGTAGTAAAATAAGAAAGACTTGGCAATCCAGGCTATATTCGAACAAATGAGTAAATATCTGGAATAAGAGTAACAGATATCATATACTAATTAACTAATTGCAACTTAAATATAATCAACAACAGAAACATAAATAAGACTGATTTTTAATCAGTAATGTACGTGGCAGGGAACTTACATTACATAACGGCAGTGGTTAGAACCTTTCAGCTCGACGGATACATTAAGACTGATACTGTGTTGAAGCCAGACCATCTAACGTGTCATGGTCATCTGAATATGAACTTTATTCATGTAGAAATAAGGCGTGTATTACAACATTAATCCCACCCAAAATTTGTCGCTTACTTTCACTGGATATGAATTGAAAAATAAATTTAATATGCAATCGAGACAGAAAGATATTCTAACGAAGATTCATGTTTAATAAATAACTTAAATTTAGTTTTTATATTGCGTTTGTCGACAAAATTTATTATGGCAGTGCTACCTCATTTATCTTTAACATGTAATGAAAAAAGAAAATTTAAGGATCTCGTTAAGAATACGCACCCAAGAAGTTACTGAGGTGCGAATTCTTAACAAGAACATTATACTGACGTGCGTATTCATAACAAGGTTGATTGAATGGATAATACAAACAAATTAGGTCTATTTAAACATTTTTTTAAGATTTACAAATCAAAGTAAAAGAATACATTGCAAAATATTAAATTCCAAGTGATAAGCTGAACATCTTAGTCAAAGTACCTAGCCGCAATATGATCACGTGGAGCTTCAAAAACATGTTTTGAGCAGTGTTCTCACCTCATGAATTCATGAAGATGGGAATTTCCTGATAGGGAGGATTAACAACTTCATTAACAAGTTATTCTCCAAAGGTTTATACTTGGGTGCATTTTATTAACAAGTTCATAATGGGGTGCTTATTCTTAACAAGGTCACATCTTTCTAAATTAAATGAATATTTCTATTGGCGGACTTTGAACTCAAATATTTTTTCAAGCGTCAGAAGTACTGAATATATGTGTATACCATAGAATTTTGTTTTCTACATAATGTCATAGAATATATTCGAAGAGGTACTATTTCGTTTTATTTGATCATATATGACTTCGGCAAACTCCACGATCTACCTCGTGTATTGATCGATTGATTGTACTTCGTCAAAACTGCATTGTTATGACCATATAATACGTATTGCTTCCATGCTTTGAGCAAAACCTGAGGATTTTCGTGTTTTTTTTCACGACATTTAGTGGGCTTCCGGCAATCAAAATCGCGATTCAATATATATATTGTTATGTCGAAAATTCATGTCTTCACTGTGCTCGCTTCGCCTCCGCAGGTAAAATGGATTCCAGTATTCGTTTCAAACAAAAATTCACAATATAAAACACAGTGAACATCTGCAACCTGTGGCAGATAATATTAACCAATAAATGCTCTATGTGTCGTGATGAATTCAGAAAAAATTATGATCACTCTTTTCTGGCAACAGTGGCGATACAATCTATGAATAAAGGGATCAAGAATACTTAACTCTTCAGCTTTATTGACAAAAAATGCCTTAAGTGATTAAGTGACGTCGTGGCCAGGTCTCGCTGGGACCTTGGGTAACTCGCAGGAACTTTGGGTAAAAACTTTCATTAAAAAACTTTTTTAACCTGAACAATTAGGCAAGCCGCTTCTCTGAATCTCATGGAATAAATGGCACCTTTTTATGGGGCTTAATTTTATTTCAGTAATCTAAATATATGAATAAGTTAGCTTGGCTTCAGTATTAGTCTACGTGAAACCAAATCTAACAGGTTCGAAGCTGTGAAAAATATTTATCTAGAAAAGTCGCATCGCCGAAGACCTTTAGTGAAAAATTGACAACATATTACTTTCTACGCAATTTTCCTGCACTGGTTCTTACACATACATGATGTATGTGCTCGTTGAGATGAGGGCCAATAAATCTGCTTACCAGCGATGATGGCGGTTAACGTTGGTCGACTGTTGCAGAATAGTTCAGCCATAGCTCAAAATACACACATGCTCAGTCATAGCAATATGAGGCTACGCAGTTCACTTTAAGTAGCATAAGAGCTATGTTGCGTAGACTTTATAAATATTGCCTAGTGTTCCATATACTCGCCTCGAAAGCAGCAGCTAGCCAGAAGTAGCAGCAGCCTACCAGAAGTAGAAGAAAGTTCGAAAAAATGCTCGAGATGAAGTCTACAGCTTATTTTACTTCAAATAGATTTATTCAAAGCAAATTAGATCGTAATCTAAATTTTCCACTGCGGAAAATTCTTTATTCTGATACATTTTATGCTCATACGCTCACGACATCTTACAAACAACACCGCATATTTTTGTGGGTGACTATAACACCGCTTATTTTTGTGGGTGACTATAACAGTTGAAAACTCCATTCCATAATATTTTGATAATTCAACGACGTCCATGTTCGTTTCAGGGAAAAAAAATTCACCAAAGATTGCCCTGATTGTGTCTCACCAAAGATTTTCATGATTGCCTTTCACCAAAGATTGCCATATTTTTGTCTCACCAAAGATGCAGAAAATAAAACAGCGAAAAGAAAACATGTCAAGACAACGTAATGATTATGCAAAACAATCTTACTAAAACTTTACGCAAGCACGATTTTAGCACATGCCATTGAAAGTTCTATCAAACACTTATGGCTACATCGATCTGTCTGCTTTTTGGTGGAGAGATGGAAAAAAGCATAGGGAACATATCTTGACCTTCCAAACTTTGCTATTGCTGTTTTCTTTCCATTACTTCATTTCTGGGTAGTGAATGGTCACTTTTTGGCGTTTGCCGCACAAATATTTTGCGATGGCAATGATTACTTGGCTCCGCTCTGGTGTATATTATCTGTGGTTGAACTGGAGCGCCAGGAA
>NW_025941817.1:0-4507 GCF_000764305.2 Hyalella azteca
AAGTCACACTTTTTCACGACGATCCCTAATAATGAGGTAATATTCTGGTCAAATCCATTGGATTACAGCTAATCCACATGGCTCGGCATCACGTTTACGGCTCTGAAGATAGTCATAATATGTTTCATTTATGAATTTTTATAACACTCACATTAACATTTATACTAATCCCATTTCTGATTTAGTAATTTGTCTATTCGACTGGATAAATCCGAGCCCTTTCATCAATCAAATTATCATGATTGGAAATATAGGTCTCCTTCTAATCATGCACCTCAGACATCGTTTGCATTGGAAATATTTTATTGAGTTCAATAACTAATTTTAGGTTCTTATTATTCTAAAATGAATAATAATGAATTCTATCCCTTTATAATTTAATTTATTTATTTTAGTTACATTGCAATTTTATCGCTAGCGAGGCTTTTTAGCTTATACTGCCATTCACTAGGAAGTTTTATATCATTTTTAAACCATTTATTCTCTTATTATGTGTTACGTACTCCTGTGTCAATAAAAAATAAAGAATAAAAGAATTTTCGCTGTATCTCTACCGAGCTTCGCGCAAAGTCTTATCACATTTCTGTCCAAAATTACAGACATTAGATGTCGGCATGAATATTTTCTCACGCTGCATAACGAAGCCTGAGCCATCGATCAACATGAATGCGGCGTCCTCTTTCAATCGGGCAGGAATGCCCAAAAACTGCTGATATATTGGCGTGATGTTCTTCAGAATAATTTGTTGGCTTCAAGCCAACGATTGCTCGATCTCTCAATAAAGTGGTAAAATTTAAGGGGTCCTTTTTATATCATTTGTTAAACGAGCTCGAGATGCTGAAGAAAATTTATGCCTGACTGCGTTGCACGGCTTTAAACCAGACACGTGATATAATTTCGTTGAAATTCACAAAATCTGGGACGTTAATCCGCATTCCATGAATTTCACATTTGAGATCTTGATTTCGTGATTTGTTGTACTTTAGTGCGAATGATGTATTTGTACGAAAGTATAAAATAAATCGCCGGGTTAAATAATAGCCAGCCCTATTACTACTGATGCTCTAAATATCGTTCTTAGGTACGAATATCATTGACGACGGAAAATTGATTAGCTGACGGATTGTACAAACAACTGTAACGAGGATCACAAGCAGACAAGCTGCTAAAATAAACAACCAGAAACTCTGTTCGGAAATGTACTGAGAAACGTTTTAGAATTTATTCTAAATAATGCTTTCACTAAACAAAAATTGTTCCATTTAAACAATGGACAATCTCTGTGCTTAGCGTTTCATTCACAAGAGCGTCGTTTCCTGTTGAATAAATTAACTAATTGGATGAATTCCCACTTGCGAGGTTCTGATTAATGGCTTACTTTCCGGTCTGTTGAATTAATAATATTGCAGTTAAGTGATGAATTGCGAAAATCCAACGATTCTCCACCTACAGAATGCAGTTCAGTAACTTGTTTGGATGTTTAGCTTAATATATTCAATTGAAATGTTGTTGACTGAATATTGGCGAATCAACAATGGCGTTAGAAATTCTGAAAATGATGAATACTCCAAACTTAATTTAAACCTCAGACATATCTCCAGAACATTTTTTTAAAGAGTTCCAATTTTCAAGCATTTCAAAGAAGCTCAAGTAACACTTAGAGCAGGAGGACGCTCGACATCAGTCTTTATGACGGCGGTAAAACGAGCACATGTCACAGTTGCCAGCAAGAGCTTGCGCAAACTGGTAAGTTTTTTTATCTGCCTACGCTACACTTTTTTACCTAAAAATGAGTCGTTGCAATAAAAATTATAGACACATCGTTATCGTAAGAAGACGATGAATGAAAAGTAAGAAAGTCATTTGCTTTTTATTAGGCAGCAGTTTTTTGCATCGGCCAAACCTTGACTTTCTTGTCACATTCACTAATCTAATCTAGATGAAGCTTCCGAAGTTTTTGTTGAGGAAATTTTGAGGAAATTTTTTCATTAGTTTCTTAATTCAACGAGTGTGATACTCGTTTGTATTAATATAAAGAATGTTAAATAAATATATGTAAATAAATCGTCCGCTTGGTGCATTTGTGTCGTACGCTACTTGGTTATAGTGATTTTGAACTATGCACTTAATCTTTAGTTAGGTGCTGGGTCTCGAATAACCTGGTTAATGAAATTTCTTTGAAATTGGCTGAAAACAAGCAATGCTTGAGCCGGCTGATATTTTTGAGCTTTAAATACCATTCACTTAAAAATTTTCGCTATAAAAGTTTGATAAAGAGTAAGAATGTAACTTCAATGCCAACGTTCAAGATGTATCCAAGCATGAGAAAGCCAAAATCGACATGAACTTCGTCTTTAGCTGACAACGAGTGAATTTTTGATAGACTGTGTCTCAGCACTTCAGTTTCATTACAATTGCAACACTTCGCTCTACTGTCAAATGTTGCCGTTTCGACGGAAGGTTTAGATTGTATAATTTTTTAAACAGGCTAGATTATAGATACTAAATTGTTGGTATGAACATGAATTCATTCAATTCATCATCAACTTTGCTTCTACTTCTTCGCTACAAACAGGCATTTAAATTATATTTTGACACTTGCGACAATTTATGTTGTATTATATATTATTATCATCATATATAATATTATATAATATTTTCGTATTAAGTATTATTGACATTATTATATTATCATATTATTGACACTTTTGCCTCAAACGCCAGAAAATAAATTGATTCCTGTGATTCGTTAATAACTACAATTAAATTCTTATATTATCAGTCTACTTATATCGCAAGTTCACAAGGAATTTAAAAGCAAAGAAAACACAAAGCAAATTCACCATATCGATATTGAAAACGTTTCGGAGTCCAGCTCCATCCGTGTCTCAATAATGCGTTTAGTTCATATAATCTGGAAATAGTGAATCGCTAGGCTTTTATATTCTTTTCGTGAACCCTAGGACTAAGTTGTTCCAATCGAGTCCTGTTTTTTTCCTCCGATATAATGTAAGGTCTTGTTTAGGTTTTATGTCTGTCTTAGAATTTTGATATAATAATTTGCTTTTTTTCCATTTTTTGTATATTTTTCGTTTTTCGAACTGATGATGGAGCTGGACTCCGAAACGCTTTCAATATCGATATACTGAATTTGCTTGGTGTTTTCTTTGCTTTTAAATTCCTTACAAATAAATTCAATTGAAATAATTTTACTAAGATGGTTATTATTGCAGTGAAAAAAGGAAAAAATCAAGAATAAAATAATGTTAACCATGCTTTTAAACAAGTTTTTCAGTGTTTTTATAAATATATCCTTGCACCTAGCAATTAAACGTGAAGCACTGAACGCTAGATTTGTTGATGAATGAATTTCTCAGGCTACGAGTAATTAATTCTGCCTCCATACCGAAACGTTTAATTAAGCCCCAATGCGCTTGAGATTCTGCTGGAGAACAACGAGTTTCCTCAACTTGAAGACGCTGAGTTTGAAATGGTTAAAACGATTTGAAATGATTTAAATGATGTCCTGATCAGTGACGTACGTTGGCCACATTGCCTTTACATATGCAGGGAGAGCAGGTTAATTTATTGCTATAACAAATTCCAAAAATATTCGTATTAATACTTTTTTTCAACGAATGTTTAAATACATGTTATTCTTTATCATATATTTTAGCGCACCGTTTGCGAATGTTAATCTGGAAAAGTACTCCTCAATTTAAAGCTGCATGTACGCTCATTCCCACAAATGGCCTTTAACAGAAATCCATCAGTCCCTCAAAATGTGAAGTTCCGTGAATAAATAAGGAAACTTAAATGCTACTACGGGTACTGGCAATTAAATATGTCCATATTACTTGAATATTGAAACATTTGGCTAATGTCCACGGAGAGTTCATGTCTAGGGGATTAATTAGAAACATCCATACAATGACTTTAACCTATTTTAAATGTCCGTTTGATTTCAATCATTTAAACATTCTGATGATTGATTAAAATTTTAATTTTCCCTGGTCACCGTGGTAGAAATTTAATGATTTTCTGAAGGGATTTCAATCTAATGCAACTTTTCAAAAGTAGTCATTACTGCGCATTTTTATTCCTCAGTGTCTGATAAATGATCAAACAGTGAAGCTCAACAGTCTTCATGATCAAACTTTTTATTAAAAAGCGAGTATTTTAACACTTTAATTCGCAAGAAAACAATCGTGCAACTCTTGCCTGTTTAAAAAATTATTAAGGCAGGTTCCCAAATGATTACTGTTTCCTTCTAACGAATTGATAGATTTTATCTTGAATTTGGGGAATAATAAAATAATTCTGAAAAAACCCAGCGCAAAATTTAGCGTTCAAGTCACAGTAGCGAACTACTGCTGTCGCTGACTGACCTCAGCAGGACTCAGAAGTTCAGAAGGACTTAGTAGCTCGTCAGGACTCTGTAGTTCAGAAGGACTCAGTAGCTCGTCAGGACTCAGTAGTTCAGAAGGACTCAGTAGCTCGTCAGGAC
>NW_025941818.1:0-1353 GCF_000764305.2 Hyalella azteca
ACCAATTTTGTCCGGTAATTGTTCGAAATTCTTATGTATATATATATAATATTTATATATATTTTTTCATTTCACATATATTGGATAACTTGACCCTCAAAATATTCATGTTCCTCGTCATTATTACCTACAGTTTGGTAAATTTTCTCCTCATTTTATCGAATCATTTTTCTGCATTAGATGGTCATTAGTCATTGGTAGGAGCTGGTCATCATGATGGCTAACATCGAGGGACTCTTCCCACAAAGAGCGCGTCACAAGATAGGCGTGCTGCGTGAGATGGCCGATGATCTTTATGATTGCACTAAAGGAGTCGCACCTAAGAAAGGATATACTGGATGCAGAAATTGCAATGGAAGGATTCCAACATTATCGTGCGGACCGAATGGGAGAGAGGAAGCACGGAGGAGTAATTGCTTACCTTAGAAACTCCCTCGCAAGAAGCAAGGTGGAATTGAGATCGAAATCTGGAAACTCTGATGGATTTGTTGAACACGTGCTGCTACACATAAAAAATTCGACCTGCGCGTAGCCATAGTCTATAGACCGCCTGCTTGTCCACCGGAAAACTTCAAAAAAACCATTAAGGAAATAGAGACGAGGGTGGCTGAACTGGGTGATCAAGCTCCTAGCCTAATAATTGGGGGGGCTTCAATCTCCCACGAATCACTTGGACCAGCCCTGGCGGCTTAGAGGTCGATGACCGCGACAAAAGTCATAAAGCCCAAATTGTGAAGTTTGCGGCGGAATACTTGCTCAGTCAGCAGGTACGGTTGCCGACAAGGGAACACAATATCCTCGATCTCTTCTTTACTAATAATGAAGGAATAGTGGTTGACGTTCGGGTTATACAAAAAATATTGAATATTGAATTTATTTTTTAATAGAAGATGACTGTGAATTTCCGCTCTAGTAATTTACCGCGACTAATTCAACTATTCAGGTAAATATGAAAGGATTTGTTACTAGAAATTGAACAGGCTTTATTTAAGTTCAAAGGATTGATCCACGGCTGGCTCGGTCATCCATGGCTGGCAATGAACATCACATCAGATTGGAGGTATGATTCACATCTGCCGATAAACAAACCCAAACTTGAGAATTGGTTGAATACAGTACTTGGCTAATTAATATCAGTGTTCAACAAAAAATCGGTGGAATTCACAAATTATTAACGGTTCAGTCCTAAAGGACCATCCAGTTTTTGAGAAATTGGCTGGGAGCGAGGTCAGCTAGGTTCTGGCCAAGAATCAAGCCTCACCTCTGAAGTCTCCGTAGCTTCAAGGAGTGTAGCTTCCAGGAGTGTAGCGCAACCGTGACCACAGCTGCCGAGCAGGAGAACTTTCGAGCCCC
>NW_025941819.1:0-319 GCF_000764305.2 Hyalella azteca
GCTCAACCGAGGCTGAACGCGTGGCTGCGTTGTCAGAGAGCTCGCTCTTCCACATCCCTCCTGCAAAGAAAAGGTTTGGCTTACTGTTTTAATTCCTTGTTACTATGAAGTAAATTCTAACTCACATTCTTTATTAATATAGAAGAAAAGTCCGATATACGTAAATACCGGTACCACAGAGTGTAACCTAGGTGTGCTTGATTTTAATTAAATTGCTGCTTTTATTCATTCATTCAGTAATTTCCACCATAAACGTATAATTTTGTATGTAGGTTATGAGATTTTTAATCTTTATAAACAAATAAATTAAGTCGCTGTA
>NW_025941820.1:0-1337 GCF_000764305.2 Hyalella azteca
AGCAAATTTTGATCGCAATATTTATTGCAGGTTAATGCAATTTAACAAATCTTCTGAGCGTTTTTAGTTAATTACATCCGTGACCATGTATCAGCTGTAGTAAACTTTCTGTATTGCTATGTTAAGCATCAGCCAAGTTATCTCGACTGCTGCTCCGCTGCGTGTCCTATCCTCTCTCTCTCTGCCACTCATTAATTATTATAAATGTCCCAGGCCGTCACTCTGCACAGGTGCTGAATCCTATAGCTAGGGTAACATGGGGCAGCGAGCCCACTGCGGGTCATGGGCCCATAGCGGGTTTCTCGCTAAGTATGGCAGATATTGATCCGTGTTCTCTACCGCCGGTCGACAGTTTCACTGGGATCAAGTGTACAGATTTACGTTTTGCCAAGTGTTTGCGTTATTATGTTATTTGTGAATAACTGTTTTAGCCCAGATAAAAGTTTTTTTGCTGCTAAATTAAACTGTTTTCGATTACTATAGATGAAGCTTTTGAAATTACTATGAACTATATTTTGAAAATAATATTTATAGGGATAATTTTTAGATCAAGTTTAGACTATTAGCTTTTAAAATGAAATGTTGACACGATATGAATTGAAATGATACCTATGTGGAGCAACGGGCCCACGCGTGTCACGGGGCAAAGCGCCCATGGTGAAGTCTTGTGTTATACATCATTAGATTTGTGTCAATGTCTGACTAAAGGGACTAGACTTTCACACCACAAGCCTAAGAAACTGAAAAATCCATGCAAGTCAGATAAGAGCTTGCTGATGGACTTAGTTTGCAAATAAAAAAACTAATTTTCAATTCTTAATAAGACGTCCACACCTCAATCTCTGTAACTTCCAAAATAAAGTTTAAAGACGGGCGTTTCTTGTACATGTAAATAGCGACACAACGAGAGCAGATGTGAGGATAGAAACTCGTATTCCAGCCACTGAATTTCAGTGGGCGTATAGGCCGTCGTACGTGGCCACCACAGTGAAGGCACTGAAGTCCCCAGCGGTGGCAGATGTGTTGATGCCAACCAGAACCTGCATGCGTGGCTTTTTAAATTATTGTATTTTCGAAATTTTCAAATTATTCTTCAAGTTTTTTTTTGCACCTAGAATGTACCCAGAACTATTTTGTTGAATATTTTTAATTTACAACACGATTAATACGATATGAATTAGGCGTTGACGAAGCTATGCAGGAGCACATGTTCAGTCTTAAAATGCCTAGCAAATTACGGAGCAGGCAATAAATCCAGCAGCTATCTCAATCAATCGTCAGCTATGGAAAGATCGGGTTCCAAAGGCCGGATCCCTTGTGAATCAAGTCACGAAAAG
>NW_025941821.1:0-1373 GCF_000764305.2 Hyalella azteca
GTTATGTGACTCTTCAATGTTTAGAAGATCTGCATTCCTGAAGTGTTTTAGTATATTGAAGCCAGTTAAATGGTCAATATTTAGCTTATTACCTTTGCCTCATACAAACTTTACAAAGCTAATGAATAGACATAGTACCAATAATTGTTTACCCATATCCCAAAAATCCCTAAGTGGTAAACACCACCTTGGCCTGTTGGCCATTATTGAAGGCAATAAGTGCCCTTTTTAGCCATCCATTATGATCCATATACTGTTATTGTTAGTAGGCAAATTGCAACATAAAAAATAACTCTTCAAAAAGATAAAAAAGTTGAAAAAATAAAAAAAAATAAAATCATGAAAAAATGAAAAAAAAATCATTGATTTTTGATTTTTAAAAAAAAATCAAAAAAATCACCAACCCTGATTTATCCATTAAAAATGTATTCACATTTGTGACATAATGCAAGATTGCAAACTTAATCAGTGCATCCATCTCTAAACCAACAACCAAGTATAGGTATTTATGATAGAAATTTCTAATTTGTAACCAAAGTCAGATAAAAGGTAGCCGTCTCTACAGCACTGACGTGCCTTGATTCTTTGATAATCTATTTAATATTTTTGCTCTGCATTATTGAATTTTTTTGAGAGATCATATAAAACTGCTCATTGACAATTGGTTCCCAAATGGGTTGTCAATCTTGTTGGCAAGTCAGAACTAGATAGCATTTGTTGGTAGCAATATAGGAGGTGTTAGAGGTGATACCTTTTTGTGCTGTCCAGCAACCTAGCTCATCTGATGATTTGGTAAGAGCCTTGGTTTTTATTTCTGTATTTTTGGTTTAACGCTGATATGTTCGAATGTCATGAAATTTCATTATTATTGATTGCACTCAGACTCACAATTTTCCACTTAGTTCCATAAACCTTATAAACGCAAATAAATTAATTTTGTGTCGGATCATTTTCTGACCTTTGTCCAAAGAAATCTGCGTTTTATTTACAATCATCATGGCCAAATGCTAAACTATATTTTGTGTAAATAAATCTCAAAGAAACATTTCTTTGTATATGAGCAAGCACAGCTAGGTACTGAGTTGATAAAATTTGTTGGTGCCAGTGTGCTCATTTCTGATAGAAGGGCAAAGGTTTCACGATTCAGTTGTCAAGCTCAAGATTCAATGGTCAATAAATATTAAATATACCTATTGCTTTCCATCAAAGACTCAGAACATCATAAGAATATATTTTCACATTCATAAAGTAATATTAGGTCATTTTTTGACAAGTTACCTGCCATGCAGAATATCTACTTCTAGAATCGAAGTACCACTGCTCTGACACTTTAGGGCCAAAATAAAGATCAAGTTTTGGGCCAAAATTTAATA
>NW_025941822.1:0-15709 GCF_000764305.2 Hyalella azteca
CCGGTAACAGTAATAAAATGAAAGTGTCCAGTGCCGAGTAGCCCCGGTTGACAGTATTTACAACCACCGGTAACAGTAATAAAATGAAAGTGTGGGGTAATAATGATTAAAATCGTACTGAATAAGTATTAATTATTAATCAACTACCGGTAGGTATGTACTGATGAAGTGGAATAATTTCTTTTTCATTAACCCAAAAATACTGGTCAAAAAGTCCAGTTATATTGATAATGCTTAGCAAAGAATGTTGAGAAACATTAGGTTAGGTAAATGATATTTTGAACCCTTTCACAGGTAAAGGCAGAAATAGAAATTTCTGAAACCTGTACAAGAAATTATAAATGGTAGTATAAGGTATATTTACATACTTGTTTGTGAACATATATTTCAAATTATGGCACTTTGGATGATTATGTAGGTAAATTGCAAATGAAAAATTTAATCATGTGTGGTCTATCATCAAATGGAGTAATAAGGGATGGTTCAGAGCATTTTTTGTTAATAACTTCTTACCATGAAACATTTCATAAACAAGTTTGCACTCATTTTAAAGCTTTTTAAAGGGCTATCATATGGCATCTTCAAAAAAATTCCATATGCTATTCGTAATGTGATAGACACAGAACAAAAGGATCATAAATTACCCCAGGGAATGGGGTAATCCAGGACACAGCAACACAAGAAATAAAACTTTAATTTTAAAACGTTTGAAGCATGCAGAGTGTACCGTAAACCGGAGCTACTCGGGACAGTCCTTGACACGGCGTAAAACTGTTTTAGTAGCAAAACTAATTGGAATATTTCAAAACTAAATATAGTGGCGTAAACGTCAACATTTTTCCTATCTATGTAGTACGGTATAAAGGAAGTTAAAAAATACTACATTCACTAGCTTCAAAAATTCCTGAAAAAATGGTGAAAACTATATTTTGAAGTTGCTTCCGCTAAGGTCTGTAGTAAAAAATATTCACCGCATTAAAAAATTTTACTTACATTAAAGTTGCAGCCAGGTGTCGGCTTGAAAACATAATTGACAGATTTTGCCTATCTCATTCCAAAAAAAAAATGGCAGTCATTTCTGCACTGTGGGGCTACTCGGGACACCCCCTGGGGCTATTCGGCACACCCCCAAAAGCTCATTTACAGTAGAACCTCAGTTAGCAAAGGCTCCAGTTAAGACAAAAATTGATTAAAAACAAAGAATATTGATTACATTTACCTCGCTGAGCAAAAAAAAAGTTCACTTATCGAAAAATTAGTGCATCATCGGTCATCACAAAATTGTGCATAGAATGTCATATTTAGAATTGTGCACCAGGCATCATAGAATGAAAAGTAATTGACCTAAACAATGATTTATTTCTCCAAAACATATGATGGTTGTCATTAAAACATTCCTCTCTATTTCAGGTATGTCTTTCACGATCTCATTCATCATTTATCAATAATTTTCACAATTTCTCATTTATGGAAAAAATGCACTATTGTGCTAGCCATGTCCCTCTGTCTGTCTGTCTGTCTGTCCGTCCGTTGGTCCATGACCTAAAGTTTTAGTCGACGAGAAAATGGGCTCTGTCACTCACTGCAGTGAGTACCTACTGAGTTATATTTTTTTATAGTAAATTCACTTAACCCAATTAGAATGGTGTGAAATTGCAAGCCGTCCTGTAAGCTTACAGATACAGAAAAAATGCTATAAGGCTGCTGATATGAAGCTTGCAGTGGACAAGGTTGTTGTAAATGCTCAATGGCATGTTCATGGATACGGTAATATCGCATCAATAATACAGTAATATCGCTTCAATAATACGGTACCGTCAACTGGGGTGACTTTGACCGCCGGGTGATTTCGGCCGTGTTTCTTATTTTGTTTTGCAAACAAAATCAGCGGCGTTTGTTTTGCAAACAAAATCAGGGCATTTTTTATTTTGTTTTGCAAACAAAAGCGGGGTCATAAACGATGGCCAAAGTCACTCAGGCGTTTATGACCTCATTTACGACCCTGGCGTTTATGACCCCGGCATTTACAACCTTGTTTTTGTTTGCAAAACAAATCAAAAATGGGGCCAAAGTCACCCCAGTGTATGGTAATTAATGTTTATGGTAAAATCATATCAAGAAAGGAAAAACAAGTAAAAATCACAGAAAATGTCATTTATTTTACCTCTACATCATCTACAATGAAAGAGGAGGACTTCAGAGTACTGTTAGTAATGGATGAGCACACTCTGCATGCTTCAAATGTTTTAAAATGAAGTTTTATTCCAAATGTCCTGAGTAGCCCTGTCGAACGGGGCTACTCAGAACACTTTTTTTGCTTCTGGCACCTTAAGAATAGCATATGGAATTTTTTGGAAAAACCATGTAATAGCCCTTGCAAAGAGCTTTGAAATGAGCCTAAACTTGTTTATGAAATATTTCATGGTAAGAAGTTATGAATGAAAAATGTTCAAAATTAATATATTGCAAAACTAAAATATATACTTATATATATACCTATATTCTTAAATATTGCAAAACTAAAAATAGTTCTGCAATATTGTGATTAATTCAGTTGCTACAACATTTCTACAAAATGTGGGACGACTGTCCCAATATACCCCGCCCATCACTTATTACCCCGTTAGATGGTACATTACCATCAACCGGGGCTACTCAGGATGATTTCGAACATTTTTCATTCATAACTTCTTACCATGAAACATTTCATAAACAAGTTTAGGCTCATTTTGAAGCTCTTTGCAAGGGCTATTGCATGGCTTCTCCAAAAAAAATTCCTTATGCTATTTGTAAGGTGCCAGAAGCAAAAAAAGTGTCCCGAGGAGCCCTGTCAAACGGGGCTACTCAGGACACTTGGAATAAAACTTCATTTTAAAACATTTGAAGCATGCAGAGTGTACTCATCCATTACTAACAGTACCTACTCTGAAGTCCTCTTTCATTGTAGATGATGTATTGGACCAAAAAAGTGGCACAAGTGAATCAAAAATAATTTATGGGCCATAAATTTTAGAATTCCATCCTGTACCCACTTACACAGCCCTTGCCTAATTTTTTTTCCTGAAAATGAGAAAATAACATATTTACACTGGCACCTAAAATGATAATTCCTTCACTTGATTCTTGAATAATGGAAAATTTTGTCCAATTATCAAGATTGGCATTTGGCAGCCACGGAGGCTTCTTCAGAATTTTTCAGAATGAACACGCAGCTAGACCAGTCTGTAGAGTATGGCCTTTTAGCTCGAGATATTGGCGTCTTTTGAAGGACTTTTATTTGCCACCTCGACCTAAAATTGGCGTCCGATCCGAATGCAACTTAATATTGTTACGCCGCCTTACTCGACCTAAAATTGGCGTCCCTGGGACCCTGACTTCTGTATCCATTCATCAGAGTGAAATAAGCCCTCTAGAATACTAATAAGAGCAGATACATTTTCCTATCTTGAGAATCACATGTACACTGGCCACTGCGACTACAACTAACAGCAATTCACAACTTACAAGTGCACTCAAAATCACTGTTGACTGTTCCCTGAACGGACGAGTACATCGCTGTAACAAGAAACGCTGGTAAGTACTCCACGCGGTCAATAAATTTGATGTCATTTTGATAAATTGGTTCTCTCACTCAGCATAGGAGGAGAAAGTCAAACAATTTAAGTAAATCACAGTGAAAATGTAAAGTCTTTGCCAAACGAAATGATTTTTTTGTACGTTTACAAGAAACGTTGCCCTTCAACAGATTCGAAAGCATACATATGCTAGGAATAGCGGGTCTGACATCTGTAGGTACTGAACTTGACTCACATTGACAACACAGGGACGAAAATGTATAAGCTATTGTGTAAACAATCGGCAGTTAATTGGCGTTGTTAATCGTATGGTATTTCTCTTTAAGAAAATGGAAATTAAATTCATGCGCATTCGCAAGCTTTCACGTACAAGTTATTGAATTGTACTATAAGAAAATACACTCGGATTAATCAGACTTGACTTTTGTCTTTCCTCAACGTAACAACGCAGCTTTCTTAAAATAATTAATAGAAATTATAGGACAGCAACTTTTCTCAATAGTTTTAACTACCGGTTGTTCTTAAATTTTCATGCATATGTGATAGATGTAATGCGTATTCTCTATTAATATCAATTAAATATTGTAAGGTGAATATTAAATTTATATAAAAATAAAAAGAGAAATACGAAAGGTTTGTTTCTCACACCGTCAGCAAGCCTGTGTGTGTAGAGAAGTCGAAGCAGAAGAAATTGCTTCCTGTATTTCTTGAAGAAATTTCATCACTAAAAAATTGGCGTGACATCATAAAAAGAATAAGGTCATGCCGTACCAAATTATCGTGAATAGCCATGGATTGTAGCGCAGCGTTAACGCCTTGAGATGAAGCCTAGAAATGGGACAAATGATAAAGCCTTGCGAAGCGTGATTAGTTGACACCTCTTAGTGTCACCGCAAAACTGGTGAATCAGCATCGCCGTGAGCAGAGTCCAAAACAAAATCCAGGTACGTGCTATTTGTTACCATCTATAAATCGTAAAATGTGAGTTCGACGGAAATGAGTGACGTCCATGCACAATGGTGAAGTCGTTACTTCCTGGTAAGTTTGTGCTGTTCATGAATCATAATGTCTTAGCTGCTCGAGATGTAGCAGATAATCGAAAATTTTAAACAGATCGAGGATACACGACCGATTCATAACTCGTAACTCTTTGAGAAAATCGTAAATTATTGAGCATTTTTAACCTCTAATTTGGTTGTTCTTGTAAATCAATTTTTTTACTTCATCTGAAGCGCCTTCTGTATGAATGATATAGCAAATTGCTGGGGCTATTCTGAAAACTCATGAGCAGATCACTGAAAGTGCGTGAGCTCAGTATGGTTTTGAGGTAGAGTTTTAAATTAAATAAAAGCGTTATCGATAAACTAAGCCTTCACTCACTTAGTTACAACAAAAATGAGTAACTATACTTTGGAGCTCTATTGTATGGTACAAAAAGTTGTGCATTTTTTAATACATCGATTAATGAAAAATTTGTCATTTGCTTCTAATTATGGATATGATGTAAACAAGGTTTTGAATACACGAAGTTTAAATTATATGTAGAAAAATAATTAGCATTGCCGTCTATAAATAATTTCTTGAAACCGCTGGCATTTCTAATAATTGATAAAAATAGTTATAGCAGGTTTTCCACGCAGATTTAGTCGATCTTGCTTAATTAGAAATGAAGCCATTTATTGAAATTACTCTTCACACTCCTATAAGCGTTGTAATGAATTTATTTTTGTCCCCCCTTTTGTTTTCATGTAATGCGCTGCATAGGTTAGTTTTGACCCCGTTTGCTCTCCAGCTAGTTGAACGCTCCATATGGAAACACTCATAAGAGTGGCAACGTTGCTCAATAATTCCATTATGCATGGTTAAGCCTTAATTTGATACAATAATTTAATGAAAAATAGAAGTTTAAAATGCGAGTCCGGCCGTAACATTGGCTGACATGTGATTTGGTTTTAGAGTGCAATAATCATTAAATGATTTTTTCGATTAGGCTATCATACAATCTGTACAGTGCAGCTATTTAATTATTAATAAGCTTCATCACTTTTTTTTTCATACGTAAATAGAAAAAAATTCCCAAGATTATTATCTAATCAGATTTTCATTCAACACCGATGCAAGTTGGAAGAAATATTTTATACTCATATCATCGGCATATGGCAACATCGAGACTAATGAAGTGTAGACTTTCGAGGTGTGACCGATTTCTCGCTGTTTCTTTATTACGAGTGGCGAGTGCTATGTCTGAACTTCTGAAGTGAATTTATACCGGCTTGATGGCATCAGAGGGAGAGGAGGATCAGGTTCGGAAAGCCCAGCCTTTGCAGGCAGGTAAGTAAACAAAGCTTTTAATTTTTTCACTACTAAAATATTACAAAATTTCGATGTAACGTAACGCGTGCCATCATAATCTTTGTTGACTAGCCTATCATGGCAGATGGCTATGACATTGCACCTTGCACGTTGGACTTGGAGCAACTAAGACTAATACTATAGTATTAGTCTATATATAAACTAATATATAATGAATAACCATTGAAGAGACATACGTATACCGTATACGCCCATGCTTGATGCAATTTTGCTCATTTTTATTACCATGGCTGCTGGCCCGCCATGGCCTAAACCTAATCAGGAAAGTTTTGCCTATTTTTCTATAATTTAGGAAATTTCCCTGAAACTATTTTTTGGGGGCATATTTCAGATTGGCCCGAGTCAAACTGTAAATTATTGGTGCTTAAAATTTTGAATAGGTATTTTTACAATGAATAAAATATGAGTCAGCAAGTGTAATGATAGGAGCTTGATTTGATATTTTTCCTGTCATGATGGGTTGATGGCATCCAGTGGCCACTGGCCAGTGCCAGTACCAGTGCTCATATAACTTTTGTATATATTTTTACGTTTTACTCAACTATAATTTACCTTCATGAAGTTGTATTTTCTTTCTCATGTGCTGCAGTGGTTCACAAAAATATCCTCTGCATATCCTCCTTCAAATCTGCATTTTATTACTATAGGCATACCTATATAATTCTAACTGGGAACCATGCCTTTCACTAGAATTTCAGAAGTAAAACAAAACCAGCAAACAATTGTAAAAAACAATGTTGCTAATGCATAACCAAGTAAATTTTTCAGTATTCAATTATTAATAAATGGCTTGTGTAGAATTATGACATCTTTATTAAGCACAGAACCCATGTGTAATTGTGTATGACATAGACATACAAATGAATAATTGTTAAAATCATATTAGGACACAAAAATAGTGATGAAGCAGTTAACGTTAACCAAATTAGAAACCTACAGGATTGTTTCTGTTACCTTGCCAAATGTACAATATGTATGTTTAGCATAATTTAATATAGAATAATCCTTAACTATCAAGCATATATATACATCATGGAATCATCATCATGTAAGGGGTAATAAATTTTCACATTTAATGTTATTACTTATTAATTCAATTTAACAATTACCCATTGCAGTGAAATCATTTTCTAGTAAAATAAATTCCTTGATTATAATTGGTGTCATGACTGAAGATATTTAGGGCCTAATAAGAAGTTATAAACTTGTTCAATTTCAGATCTCTCTCTGGCTTTCATATCTTTTCATGATGGTGTTTTTTTTATTTTTCATATTATATTTGCAGTCTTCATATTAGAGATGAAACAAATTCTAATAATTTTTTTGCTTGATCTTGATAAGATAACATTGACCCTGCTTATGTTCTATTTTTAGCAACAAAAAACATTAAATATTTTTGTGCCAATAAATTGATGAAGACTAATGAAATTTGTCATTTTCAGAATGGGCAGCTTTATTGCAGAAGCCATCTTCAAGTCAGGCTGTAGCCCCTCATGACACCAGGGAATTGGCTACAAAAACTGATGTGGCTTCTGGTCTTTCAAAGAAGAAACGTCAGCTACATGCTTGTCTTGAATGTATTAGTTATGGGAAGACAGAGAGGTGTTTCAAGCTATGTGATGGCATCAAGACCTCCATCATGCGACACAAAGAAAGACAGCACAAGAATGATACAAGATCCTTTGATCAATTTCGGAAGATTATTTTACCCTTCCAGTCGAAACTTGTTCAACAAGCCATCTATAATTTGTCTACCATGGCAGGAAATGCACAAAATCTGCAGGGAAGAACATCAATTAACACCTGCAAAGAAAAACATGGTATTGCATTCATTTCTGAGGGAGCACAATCAGATGAAGGGAACGTAGAGACATCCAGCAGCTCCAGCCTACTACTGATGACCTCTACAGGCAGCAATGAGAGTGCAACACCTTCTCCACCATTAAAGAATTCAGAGCAAGAGACGTCCCATAACACTGATGAAATTTCTCAACCAACAAACGCTTTGATAGCATCGCCTCAGCAAGAAACCTCTCAGCCTGCAATTCATTCTGAAATATTCCTCCTTTCAGATGAAAATCCCGACATTTTGTCTGGAAAAAATTTGCAAGGTGGCAGTTTCTCTGCCACTACTAGTACACTAGATACTACGCAAAAGGACGCCCAAGTAATTCATTTGCCACCAAGTTCTTCCAATGCAAGCAATCTCAAGACTCGGACAACACATCCTCCTCAGCAGGTCCTGGATGAATTTTTCACTAAATCAGTGGTGTCAGTGGAGAGCCATTTGAGTGCAGCAATGTCAACTCAGACTGTTTCAAGCATTGATGTTACTTCAAAGCAAGCCTCTTTGGACCCAGAAATGATCAACAAATTATTGACGGAAGTGAGTGCTCTGAAGTCTGATGTGAAGCTCTTAACTTCATCATCATCATCAACGAAATTACCAAATTTTTCTGATCATCAAGCTGCAGATAATGATGATCCTATAATAGATGTAATACAAGCATCGCAAAACTTGGAGCAAGTCGTCGCTTCAAAAATAGTTAAAGTTATTTCCTCTACTGAAGATCCGGATGTTGTGCTAATGTGTGTTTCTTGCCATAATTATTTGAAAGACAGCCCTCATCCATCACATAAGCGTCCTAGAAGCTCTTCAAATCTGTCCTATGGTCTTTCAATTAATAAAGATAGATTCAAGGTTTTGTGTGCCGGTGGTACACAGAAATGGTACTCCTTCAAAAGAGTATTGATGGACCATTTCCAGAACACCAGTCTTTCCACTACTCATGGAATGAGCTTGGTCAATAAAAAGNGAAGGGTCCCTCACCACCATCAACCACTCCGTTTCATCTACCTGTGAATTGGGACGGGCCTCACTTCATCAACCTGGCTGTACTTGACGTTCGCGACGGAAAGCACGGCTTTTCAGACAGCGGCAAACATTTCACCCGCTTCTACCGTCGCTGCAACAAATTTGCTGATGAACTCAAGATTGGCAAGGGTTATGCTGTGTTAGAAAAGGTCGCTGAAGATCACCGCCTTCCCAAGTTTGCACCACTTTCGTACGCTCAACATAGGTACGACAACGTTAATGTTCTGAAGTAATAAACCTTGAATGCCATTATAAATATTAAAGGAAGCTGTTGAATTTGTTGATGCTTTTCCTTCATTTTCTCGTTGATTTTCAAGTATTGAACTGCTGATCTGCTTTGCTTACGTTGCAAATAATAGAACGTATATATTTCAGTGGCAAAATAACTAACTTTTTCACCGTTGTGACTAGATCTGTTCGGCATGCTGTTTTTATAAATTTTAGTTGTTACCTGGACTTTTTCATCCTGCAGATTTGCAAGTAGCGCTTTTTCACAATGGACGGCGGTCTTCAAAGGTTATGCAGCGTTCTGCAAAGCCTTTGACGAGATGAACCCAGAATGTAAAAATTACGAAACACTACAATATATTCTTAAAGGGTTTGATCTCGTAGTGGACCTGATATGCTTCATGGACATCTTCGAGCCCCTTAAACTCACCATGGAAGCTTGCCAAAGCCTAGCTTCAACTCCATGGAAGACGCATAAATACGTCAAGCAGCTTGCTGAGTTCTTTGACTCAATGAACTTTCGCGAGAAGGTGGGAACACCATACGTGAGGAAACACCTACACGAAGTTGTAACAGAAAATACCTTCCAAGGTTAGTTCTACTAGTTACCTGCAACTATCAATAATTATCAAAGTGTAAGTATTTTGATTGACAATCTCTCGTTAACGCTACAAATAGCACTCATTGTAACTTGAACACTTGCTTTTGCTCCATATGTTTGCGTGCTCCATAGCACGTTGTTCAACATATTAAAATGTAGTAATTTTCAAGCTACGGCATTGGCATTTGGCATGCTAGAAATCATCGACGTCTCTGTATAATCAATAATGCATTTGTAGCATTACTAAATTGTTTATTACTCTAATAAGTTTATCATACTTTTACTTGAGTTTTCAGTGATGACAAGGCAGTTATTCTTACAAGCAAATTAACTTGGTTTTTTTTAGTCAGTAGATCTTCAATATACGATATTTTGCAGGAGTCACCTTGATTGAGGGCTACTTGGTCACTGACGAGCATCAGGTGGAAGTGGAAGAGGACTTCATTGCTGGAAGCAGGTCAAGAGGAACTCTCCAGCAACGTAAGAAGAAGAAAACAGTTATAAACTGGATGAGTCGTGAACTGAACGACTGCTTAGAGGACAATGCCCAGCTCACCTCTGACCTAAGTATCTCTCTGAAGAACAGACTTGTGAAATGCTCACATCCTGCTATGGTTATGTTATCAGAGTGCCTAGACTTGAGTCATTAGGTCACACTTCTGCAGGGTGCAAGGACATCTCCAGGGGGACTACCATACGATCGTGTTTCATACGCTCTACATGGTGAAGAAACCTTCCGCGAGCTTGTAACACAATTTTCCACCTTGAAGGTCGTCCGTCAATGCTTCCAGCAGGCTGTGGATCCCAGAATGTCTTCTAGGCTCTTGGATAGCCTTAAATCTGCCGTAGCGGACTGTGTGTGGGGAGTGCACTTTGAAAGCGTCGGTAAAACGATGTTCAAAGTCGTGTCAGGCCCTAACAGTGGAAGATATTTGTGCGACATTCTTCCAAATCAAGATGTAGTACACTCTTTGCAGCCTATAGACACCACAGATTTTAGGCTGGATAGCGAGTATTGTTTAGAGTTAGAAACGGAGAAGTTTGAGGTGCGTTTTGTGGAAAGCAAGTTGATCGCTAGCTTGTATCAGCATGCACCTCTCTATCATCAAGTTGGTGCACCCACCTGTGCCATATTTGATTTTGCATTGAATTTGGGTGGGACGGAGGCAGTCGCTGAAACGTATTTTGGCAAGATGTGCGCTCAAAGCGAGGATGGCGGGATGCTGAGTGAGACGTTGGAACTAAGAACCCTAGTGGACCACTCACTCCCGAGCCCCTGCCTCTGCCCCAATGTAGTGAAGAAAATTTGCAGGCGTTATTTAGACGGCGACGAAAATCTCCCCAAGCACCGACTTCCAATCTTCTTTGATAAGCGTAACAGAGCAGAAAACAAATATGGGAAAAGTAAGGTACTCGATCGCCTATCTAAACAACATAAAGGCCTTGCTTTCATGACTTGAGACTTTTTTATACTCAGGCGGGATCTCGGACGCACGTCTGTGCTCGTCAGATGTCCTATGGGATTTCGCGCTCTTAGGGGGATTGTTCCTGAGCGCCCCACCGCTGAGCTCGCAGTGTCTGACTGCGGGCTTCAGTTGTTGGGTTAGCTTATTATGTAGGTAGGATTCCTTACATTTCCATTGTCTCTCTCGTGCGGGCGGCCGACGTCCCGTGTAAGCGACCTCTTGTTCGAGTGTTTTGGTTTCTGTTGCTTTCCACTTGCCCCTTCTTGTTACTTCGTCTCATTGAAATGCTAACGATCCTTCTTATGAGCCAGCTTCTGCAGTCTTACTATTCTCATGCGGATGGTACGTTGACGTTTTGTACTGGAACAACTACAAGTTTTCTATACTATATTACTTTCGTCGTACTTCTCACACTTTCAAAATCAATACCCAATAAGAAAAGATCTTGTGCAGTATTTACGCAAAATTTCCATTGTGTGATAGCGGATTTTTCTGTTTGAATAGATTTGAAAATTTTCCCTTTAAATTCTATTATATATGGCATTTTTATGTTATGCATTTTATTATGTCTGGAGTTGTGCCTGGAGCTCTTAAATTTAATGCGAGATGACGGGAAATCCCTTTCAATAAAGTTATGCAATCAATTATATTTTTTAGTTTATTCGAATTGTTTTGTTGTAACGTTGAAATACTATTTTCTTTACTTATCCTTGCTGATGTCGGGAATAATGATATAATTTTTAATTTTCCAGTGAATCTGTTGAGGTAGCATTTTTTCAATGATATGATATGTTGTAGCTCACTAAGGCCTATCTGGTGTTTTTTGTTAATTTTGTTTGAACAATTTACTGCTCTTCAATTTGCTATAAACGAAAGCTGAATGATAAATAAATAAGCCTATTGTGTTGAAAAGTCAATACTCAGCGATATGGAATATATTTCAAATTTATCACTTGATTTATGATAAGTTATTTCTTTCATACTAATTTAGCCTCTTTCTTGATGCATAAACCAATGAACGTTGTTGATCATATGCCTAGTATTTTGCGTAGGAAGAGCGTGGGGGTTCATTTTAGAATTTACATCTAACACGGCAATACGTTTACTACCATGTTTTTATTTTACTCCGTATATAATAGTGAGAAATGTTATTGCTAAATTTATCATATTTCTTTTTATGTTACATAATAAAACTCAAAATTTAGTATCGTGCAATTCTGTCTTGTAAACAGTGGATCGTCGAATGAAGTCAGTGGTAATGTCGAACTGATGTGATGTCCCTTATGAAATGGATAAGACAATGTAACTAGAAAGTCTAATCCATGAATTCTATTTCAGCCATGTAGTTCATCGGCAGCCATAGTAGTGACTGGCGCAGGTGGCTTACTTGATGTAATGTCTTAGTTTTGACTATACACTTGTTAATGTGATACTAGCTAAAATAAAAGTTAGCAGCCGACTTGCATTATGTGTTCATGTCACTTGTAATTGCTAGGTGATAAAGCGATGCATTATTTGTGGAAGTTGCCCCTCAGAAGGGATTTATGACACGTGCCTGTACTCATCAGATGTCCTATGAGATTCCTCTTTCCTATGCGCATTGTTCCTCAACGCCCCAACGTAATGCCGGATAGCTCGCAGGTATCAGTTGTGTGGTTCAGGTGTTATGTAGGTAGCCTATGGTAGGATTCCTTGTATTTCGCTTCTGTCTCCCATGCGTGCGGTTGATGTCTCGTTATAAGCAAACTATTGTTAGTGTCTTAGTGTCTGTTGGACTGTTGCTTGTCATCTGTACCTATACGCACAGCCGTCTCTTTGACATGCTGACACTGCTTCGTTTGAGTCAATTTTACCGGGATGGAGACCTTTTGCCTTGCTTCCTAGGTTGACAATTGACCTGCAGCGCGAATTTGCTTGCAATTTGAACCGTTAGCAAACCATCCTACTACTACTGCTACTACTACAATTCTAAACTTGCGTTTATTTTGCAGTTTCATTGTCAACCTTATATTAGCTAGAATCTTCCTGCCAATTTACAATTTTGGCGTCCTTGCCATCCACTTGCTGCAAACAGCGGCGTCCACCGTCCGATTAGATGGTGCCTTGGTGTCTTTTGGGCAGAATAACGGCGTCCTCGACCTATGTTGTGCCATACTCTACAGACTGGCCCACGGCCAGTGTAGCTGTCAGCAGTCAGCTCACCTTTCTTCAGAAGTGTGAAAGCTTTTGCCGGTGAAGGTGTGTTTTACGATCGGTCCGTAAAGAAGTGTTGATCGGTTCAAAATGACATAAGACCAGGTTCTTTTGAATAACCTATAGAATTGCACCATGCAATGCGGATTGCGGAAGTTGAAATTGAAAATTTTATGAAATGACATGTTTGCGAAGTGCAAACTGCGATTTTTTAATCAAACAAAAATTTATGACATTCGAGCCACGAGATTTCATACCTACTGAAATTATATGATATTAGAGCCGCGATATTTCAGACAAAAATAGGACTTTTCCAGACTAGATGGTGCCTTGGTGTCTTTTGGGCAGAATAACAGCGTCCTCGACCTATGTTGTGCCATACTCTACAGACTGGGACACGCAAATGTATGACGTCACCATTTCAATTTTCAACCATCAATGAATGCATGGAACTAAAACAAAGCTTAATACAAAGGAAAAACTAGAGAAGTGACGGAATTACCTACAATGTCGGAATATACCGCGTTTACCCTAATATCATATCAATAAAGGAAAAACGAGTAAAAATCACAGAAAATGTCATTTATTCTACGTTTCTACCTCTACATCATATACGATGAAAGAGGAGGACTTCAGAGTACTGTTAGTAGCCTAATGGATGAGTACACTCTGCATGCTTCAAATATATTAAAATTATGTTTTATTGCAAGTGTCCTGAGTACCTAGCCCCGTTCGACGGGGCTACTAGGATTGAAATTAATGTTTGGAGGCATGGTGGCAGGGAATTATTGTGAGTACTTATCGGTCCACCGCCGTGCGTCGGTCTTAACCCTTCGCAAGGCCCCATGCCCTTGGCCCTTGGGCCCCTCTTGCAAGTTGTAATGGTCTAAACTCAACAGTTCGACCCCTGGCCCTATCCCCATGGTCTCATCACAACTCCCTTTAGAAATATGTGGAGTTTCGAAATTGATAGTAATAAATCAATAAATATTTGAACTGGGAAATTCCTTAGTTACTTACATTGGTTCCACAATGATATCAATGACGTAAAAAATTACAATGACATCGGTTAAGCCTCACTGCCTCAGAGGCTCAGCCATGATTCTAGCTTTGCCAAGCATAGTGGCAAACCAGAGCTTTTTTAGAATCAGTTCATTTTTAATTTCCTCAAAATTTAAACCAATTTCTTATGTATGATAATGCTGGTATCCAGGATACTTTATTGGTCTACTTATAGGACTCAAAAATGAACTTGAGGGAGAGTCTAAAAAAACTCTCTGCTTTGCCACTATGTTGCCAAGTCCTTACACTCTTACCTCCGATACCTCGTAATTCATGATGTTAGAACTTCGATATTCAAATGTTGAATATCTGTCAATATCACAATCAAGATTATTTCACAATCAGAAATATGTTATAATACCGTAAAATGGGGTAACTTAGACCACTTTTTTTCTTATAAATGATGCCATTTTCTCACTAGCTAAATTAAACTTGAATTGAAAATGTTTTTGATGTTCCTACGATTTTTGATGCCCCTTCGGTTTTCGATAATCAACGAGCTAATATTCCTAAGCATCATTGTTGAGCCTAATCCTCATCTCTAAACTCCTTCAATATGTTTCTTCATGTTAAATTGCTCGTGGCGGCCGAGTGGTTAAGCCCTCCAAGATTGAGGCAGCGAGTTGGAGGTTTGAGACCCACAAAAATGTGGAAATTCTGGTCGAAATCGGTAAGATGTGCCCTCAGAGAAATGAACGAGACTTTATCCAAATAGCGACTCATTTTTTCACTTGCGTGGATCTTCCTGACCCAATTTGGTCAGATAAAATAGCGTATTAGAGCTACTCGCAGGAGGTAATTCACTATTTGGACAATATGACCCATTTTTTTCTCTGAGCGATAGTTAAGAATTGGCAACAAAGCAATATTACCTCATAAAATTGACATTATATTATTCTCTAAATAGGCTTTCTCAAATCAGGGTGCACTCAGCAAAACATGCAGGTCAAATTGTCCTAATCGTAACGCACTAACTATAATCCCCAGAGCAGAGAGCGGCCTCTGCACTTACACGCCCATTTGCCGGGCCAAACTGTGTCAAAATGACCCACAAAAAGCGAAAAATGCATCGCTATTTTTAAAATAAGTCACTCAATAAGTAACATAGCGCACTTGTCACCTCCTGCATTGTTCAAGTCTGAAGGTCACGTCTCATATTAATAGCTCATCTATTCGATGAATCATAAATGTAGTAGTTGTATCATATTATTAATTATCAACGAAATAAAAAAATTATTAAATTCTTTCCTTCTTCATAGAAACAGGAATTATCATTGAATGATCACTACATATCTTCGTTATCACAACCTCGCGCGCATTATCACTATCCTGTCTC
>NW_025941822.1:16516-59677 GCF_000764305.2 Hyalella azteca
TGGATACGTTGGAGGTCACGGGCCTGGATACGTTGGAGGTCACGGGCCTGGATACGTTGAGGTCACGGGCCTGGATACGTTGAAGGTCACGGGCCTGGATACGTAGAGGTCACGAGCCTGGATACGTTGGAGGTCACGGGCCTGGATACGTTGGAGGTCACGGGCATGGATACGTTGGAGGTCACGGGCCTGGATACGTTAGAGGTCACGAGCCTGGATACGTTGGAGGTCACGGGCCTGGATACGTTGGAGGTCATGGGCCTGGATACGATGGAGGTCACGGGCCTGGATACGTTGGAGGTCACGGGCCTGGATACGATGAGGTCACGGGCCTGGATACGTGAGAGGGCACGGGAGCACGGTAGCCTATATACGCTGCAGTGACCATAGCGACCTGCGCGCCAAATGAATAAAAAGTGACCATGCCGATACCGCGCCATGAGTGCTAGTAATGACTAGTGAGTGCTAGTAATGACTAGTGAGTGCTGGTGTGACTAGTGAGTGCTAGTAATGACTAGTGAGTGCTACACGTGCGCGAAGATAATCAATTTTCATTACATTGCGCCAACTGTGCACAGCAATAGCTTAAAAAAAGTGAAAATGCTCGGGAAAATTCACCGAAAACATACATCATCCTGAGTGTGGGAAGAATTCTGGGAAGACAACCATGAGTTGGGACGGTAAATGAAGAATTTATGCCAATTACAAATTTCATCCCACTAGGGGTGAAAGACAGACCCACTAGACAGACTGACTGGAGACAGACTAGACAGACCCACTAGACAGACCCACTAGACAGACTGACTAGACAGACTGACTGGTCAGTCTGTCCCACTAGACAGACTGACTGGAGTCAGTAGACTGAGTACAGTATGGCCTGGAATTTCAACCCCTATTCCTAGAGTAGTAGAGTTCATTTGGGATTTGGCCTTCTACTGAAAATGAAGGTGTAAGGAGGGTTAGAGGTCTTTTGCAACATTTTAGCATCAAAATATTAAATATGTCTAATGTCTTCAAAAGCAATTTGGAATATTTAACAAAAGTTTCCTAAAATCACAGGTAAAAATGATTGGATGATTTTTAAAAATTACAAATAAAAATAGACAATTTTCCTTATTTATATACCATATAAATAAGGAAAATTGCCTATTTTTATCTGTAATTTTACTAATTTCTAAAAATCTTCCAATCAATTTTACCTGTGATTTTAGGAAACTTTTGTTATATATTCCAAATTGGTTTTGAAGACGTATTTTGATGCTAAAATGTTGCTTAGACCTTTAATCCTCCTTACGCTACGCCTTCATTTTCAGTAAATGCCAAATCCCAAATGAACTCTAGGAATAGGGGTTGAAATTCCAGGCCACGCCCACACTGTACTCAGTCTACTGACTCTAGTCAGTCACTCAGTCTAACTATCTAGTGAGATGGAATTTGTAACTGGCATAAATTCTTCATTCACCCAACTCATGGTTATCTTCCCAGAATTCTTCACAGCACCTGCCATTCTTGTTCTCTCAGTCACATACACTCATTTGCATTGTTTGGTCCTAACCTTAGCAATGGTTGAGCAATAACATCAAATAGCCTATCTCCTGCTTAATTGTTTGGGTGCCGGTCCAGAGTGGTCCTATAAATTGTGTATTGTGCAACCATTTAAATTATATACGTAGTGTTTCTTATATTATTACCCTATAATTAATTTTTGCTTTGTATTTATCAATATGTAAAATTAATTATCTGTTGAATTCGTTCATGAATAAAATTATAAATTTTAAGTACCTACTCATTATTAGGGGACCGGCGGCACGCGCAATATCCGGTAGCAGAACCATGACAGTTTCTGTCACTTTCTGATACGCTCAGTGTATCAATTGTCACTGCGGTGAATAGTGTAATGTAATAGGCTTTTCAATTAATTGTCTTATATAAACTTGGCCAATTGCTTTTTCCCAATATTGAATATTCCATATAATATGGAATATTCAATATTGGGAAAAAGCCATTGGAACAAATGAAATTGACCAGATTCACAGTAGTTTTGTCCAATTCTCTGTTAGATTATGCCCAATTTTCTGCTTGGGCTTCAGAAGATCTTGGCATGGCCATGGTGCAACACATTTCTAGTCTAATCACTCTAATGCCTATTTAATGTGTATTTTATCAGAAAGTCTTATAGTTTTAGGCAGTTCTGGTGACAAATTCTCAATAATACCTGCAACACTTTGGGCCAAAATGCCCAATCTTGGCAACACAATTGTCAAACTCTGTATAGTAAAGAAATTAGGCAAAAGGTACAAAAACTGGAAAATTGATGTCATGTATGGGTATGTATTATGGGTCTAGGTCACTTCTGCCTGTCATGTCACATCTCATATGCCTGATATCTCAAAATAGGCTGCTGCTTGCTTTCACTTAATTGAGTCACTTGTATGTAGTGGGCCATTGAACAATCATCTTGAAATCTTTGCCAACATATTGACATCAAAATCTATCTCTTCAAATACCTAGCAACATGCCAGGGTGCAGGAAGTGAGCAAACATCCAAGAATCTTTGGCATCACACGAGCAGCAAAATTTATGTTTTCAAAAAATCATGCCAATACAGTTAGATACAAATATTGATTTTTAAATACTCTCAAATCTTTTGTTTTTATAAAAGATAGAGATAAAAAATTGTCAGATCTTTAATTTTGTTGTATAGCTGCACAATTAGAGGAATATTTTTATTAAACTCATTTGCTTGATGGACATTGATGGTCTGACATCTGCCTGATAAATATAATTTGTTTTAAAATATGAAAAAAAAACATTGTCTTCTTGAGCATTTTCTTGTCTGATGGGAATAATGCTCGTCACTTTAGGAGTTGATGAAAATTGATAGATACATAACTGTATTCAAGTGATATTTTTGAAAAAATATTTCCTAATTAATATATAATATTTAGTAGTTATAACAAAATACTGACCTATCCTATCCTCTCCAGAAGATTGAATCTTACTTTAATTTTTCGAGTATAAATAATTACTGCAACAAATTTTGTGTAATCAAAATTATCACATCCATTTATCAACATGCCATATGCTAATCAACCAAAGCTGTCCATATCTGAACTGTCAGACGAGAACATAAAATTTCACATTGAAGACACAGACCTGAGGTGAGTTTCATTGATGAAGTCAGCATGACAAAATTTCAATGTGATTAACACAATTTTTTTAATTAGTCTTTTTATTAGGGTTCTGAAGTAATTACAGTATAATAATTCCTAATATCAATTGATTATTGTTTCTGCAAAAAGAGAATTTGCATCCTATTTCATTTTGAATGTAATGTTAATCTTCAAATACTTTCAATGCCTTTAAATTATTTTTTTCTGTTTTTGATGAGTTACAAGGAAGTCAGCTTGCTGCCATTTTACACTGCATTGTCAATTTGTGTTCCCGTACATGTAATTATTTGCTTATTTGTTGCAGTGTAGCCAACAGCATCCGTAGAGTGTTCATGGCTGAGACTCCTACCATTGCTATTGACTGGGTGCAGCTTGAAGAAAACTCAACTGTGCTAAGTGACGAGTTCATATCTCACCGTGTTGGTCTCATTCCATTCACTTCAGATGAGACTGTGGAAGCAATGCATTATTCTCGTGTAAGTAAGATAACAACATTTCATCAGTTATTTGAAAAGGGTTTACAAGATTATTACTTAGTTTTGACAATATTATTATTCTATATATTACTTATATAGAGTATTACTTATTACTTATTACTCTATTTTACTTATTACTCTATTTACTTATTAATTTATTTATTTATTATTTATTTACTTATTTACTTATTAATACTTATTATATATTACTCTATTTTGCTAGAGGTATTGGAGTTTATCAATTTGCTAATAGTGTGTGCTGCATTATAATGTCTTCATGACTATTTCAAGAAATCATATTAATTAAAGCCTCAAGACTTTAAAATTTGTTATGATGTTTACAGGATTGTTCTTGCTCCGACTACTGCCCTGACTGCAGCGTGGAGTTCACTTTGGACGTCCGGTGCTTGGATGACCACACACGCAACGTCACGACTGCCGACCTCAAGAGCAGTGACACTAGAGTTATTCCCGTCACCAATAGAAACAGGGGGGACGGTCCTGAATACGGCGAAGCTGATGGTGCGATCTATTCATATTATTTCTACAATCTTCATTATTGGTGTCCTCATGTAGTTGATTTCAGGTTTCCAAATGAAATCATGCTCCTCGTACTTCCAAAGTTTTCAGTTTCCTTAATTAATATGTCTTGCAAATGAATCTCAAGTTACCTAAACTGCTTGTCTGCTTACAAGTTTTTTAATTGTTAAATTGTACCTATTATGTACGAAGTTAAAAAAATAGAACAACATGTTTTTTTAATTGGTAAAATACCCATTATGTTAGTTATTCAATATAACACTTATTTTGTTAGCAAATGCCAAACTCCTAAATCTGCTACTAGAAAACTTTGACTTTATAAGGCCAGCCCCTTCCTGGTAATTTCTTTTAATTTCTGTACATAAACTACCAGAGAAGAATTCTCTTTGAAGAGTGGACAAATTGACACGTTTTCTTGCACCAGATATCCTGATTGTGAAGCTGCGTAAGGGCCAGGCTTTGAAACTACGGGCGTACGCAGTCAAGGGCTTTGGCAAGGAGCACGCCAAGTGGAACCCCACTACGGGAGTGGCATTTGAATACGACCCTGACAACATCCTCAGGCACACCATCTACCCCAAGCCTGAAGACTGGCCCAAGAGCGAGTACTCGGAGCTTGAGGAAGGCAAACGTGAGTGATGAGCTACATTCATGCTAGAATGTGGCAGTCAAGATGCTGGAATGAGACCAGACTAGATTGTCCGAGATGTGTCGTACAAGCTCTGAGCAGAATAGACCTTAGGTTGAATGTCCGTATAAATTGCCTAAATATAATAGGTAGGCATTTATAAATGATTATTTATACTGCTCTGTCACTATTTTTATTTACCTCGTATGAAGATTGAAAGTTTCGAGATTAGCCAGCCTGTTGAAATATATCAGGATGATGCTATCTAGCCACGTCAGGTGCTCTGAATTTGTATTATGTAATATAATCTTTTGCAAAGAGACTGGAATGTTTATGAACATATTTTCTCAAAACTCGTGTTTCTAATATGATTCAATACAAAGATTCGTATAGAACTAATTAATGAATTCATTAAGCATGGTTAATAATATGTATACCGTAACAAGCTTTTACTTCAAAGGATATCTGCCTTCTGATCATGGTTTTTAGTTCCTAATTGTTCTGGTAAAAATAAAGTTATAAATTTTGTGGGCTGTTCTGTATGGGCGAACAGTCGCGGGTGAAGCTCCGTTTGATCCGTACGCAAAGGCACGCAAATTCTACTTTAATGTCGAGGCGTCGGGAGCATTGAAGCCCGAGAACATCGTGCTCATGGGCATCGCCATTCTCAAGAACAAGCTCGTCACTGTCCAAAACCAAGCCGCTCTCGAAGGCGCGCCTGTTGACCACGAGCCCACTTGGATGGAGCGATGAGGCTTCCTATACCTTCGTCTCAGAAATGATAGGATATCTTACATGCCACCAGGTTACGAGCCTTGGATTTGAGAGTGTGCCAACTTACCAGCTTTGCGTTCTTGCTATCCTTTTCTCAGGATGGCTCTGACTAACCCACGCGAGTGATTTAATTATTGACGATACGAGAATACTTCGTTTAAAACAAGTTGTTTTCAGGGAAACAAGTAGGTACCTAGTCATTAGAGGGTTTATGAGTTATAAGTGTTGAACGTGTATTATCTAACGACCTTTTCCCTTATTTCTGTTGGCCACGTCCGTAGCCCGGACGAGTGACGATCCTTACTCATCAGCGTGTGATGCTGCTTTCCTTGACGAATATAGATGTCGGTGACGCTTTTAATAAAGATTTTTCCCCAGAAATAATATTCGTACTAGCTGACAAGTGTAGCAGAATTTGTGAGCTGCGTGAGAGTGATATAACCGTAATTGTTTAATACCGCGCATTTTTGTGTTGAACGCAACTGCATCTGATCCGATTCGATAGGGTACATCTAAAATTGTGCCAACATTCATCACAATTTCCCAGTGACGCAGTAAATCTACTCCTTCCGGCATTCTCTTCCGCTCCCAATTTTGTTCATTAAAAAAAAACAACCCTTAACTTGCAACTTCCCGTGTAGGTCGGCGCCCGAGAAGGTCCTTGCTAACACCTCGTGCAATGGATGAACTGATCCGAGAAGTATATATGGTCTTAGTAGGATCCCTCCACTTGGTTTGGATCTCTCCCTCCACTTGGTTTGGTGATATCAATTCCACTCTTGAAAAACTTCAATTATGATTGCACAATCCCGGCTTATTACATCGCTGCATACGCTAATGACGTCACAGTCTTCTTCTCTGCACCAAGTATCGAAGCCATGGAGGCGGAACAGGCTTTGCTGCTCGTGTGTCTGCAAGAGGTATCGCTGCCGAGAGATTGACCGTGGGCAAGTCCTTCACCACGTTCTTCTCCTCTGACACTCACCAAAAACCTATTCATTCCTCCGTCACGATCTATACCGTAGTGGTCACATTCCCGTGGGAATTATTTCTAAAATAGTTTCTTGCATTTTCGCTGTTACTAGACATAATCCTCCTGTCCTATCTCTGCTCAATATCCCTCGTTTTCGCGTTTTGCGAAGAAAAATCAATGAAGAATAGCCTGCAGTCTCGTTTGGGCTTTCTGCAGCTCTTCTTGTAGATGGCATCATGCCTACTACTGGTTCATCGGAGAGGCAAAGCGGTCCCCTCGCTTTTATACTTCCTGATGCACAGCAGAGTTCGGCTGGAACAAAAGTAACATATCGCCTCCATTGCTCAAGTTTCAGAGAAATCAATTTTGTCTGCTCTTATCGCTCTGCACGGTTGGGCTACAACAGCTCCCTGACATCCTGCAAGTTTATGGTAGGTCGCTCTCCAAGCGTCGCCTAACGTGAGTGCGGAGACCCCAATATCTACTGTATCTCTTCGTCTGATCTTCCTCACCGCCCTGCGTGTCTCCATAGTTTAGTATATTTATGCGGGATCAGCGGTGGCATTATTGGTAACATTCCCCGCCTGCACTCACCTCTCCCATCTTCCTGCCACCCACATCTCGTGCCGCCCCTCGTGTGTCTGCGTGCGTGTGTCATCATCGCGCAACAAATACCTTCCTTGATAACCTTATCTTAAACCCACAAATCTTAGCGTAGGTACGTCTTAATATGCCGCCGGATTATGATCGAACTGTAGCTGTGACTGGATTATCTGTACCTACGTATGTATTTTTTCAGCGCACTTCCCTAAAATGACCGCAGGCTTCATGTCGCGCTTTGTTGCGCGCTAATTCCAATCATATGAAGCATTTTTCTTGACACTCACTGATGAAATATTTTCTGTTGCAGATGAAGCCGATTACGATCCATTAGCAAAAGCGCAGAAGTTTTTCTTCAACGTCGAGTCGTGCGGCTCACTGAAGCCTGAGAACATCGTCATGATGGGCATCGCGGCTCTGAAGAAGAAGCTCTCAGACCTACAGAACCAACTGAACCTCGAGGCGCAGTCTGATGCGCTCGCTATCAATTAATCAATTTCTAACTACTTGATTCTCAATATATAAGTTGGTTCTTTCATGCGCTCATTGGGGTTCCCGTTTTTGTTAGCTTGATAAAAGAGGATGATTTCCGATTTTTATGAATCGATTTCCCAGGAAGGTTTTGGGAGACCAAATTATAACCTGAAAGTAATGATTGATTTCATATGATTTCTCCGGCTTCTCCCTATCCAGTCTCTGAGCTTAACAACAACATCCATCCGAGATAAACGGTTGCAGTTGCGGAATGTAGAAAGCTTGATTAAGTTTTTACATCACAACGCATCGTATTCCGGAATCTTAGCTTTTACTGGGAATTTTATGAGTTAAGCATTCAGTTGGTGGCTGGCAGATTTTGGGTTAGTTTTGAAGTGGTAGAATCTCAATGAGTTGCATTTGTCATTATGTACCTGAGGAGCAGAGAAAGATTTCTGCGGCACCAATATTTTTTTTTGCCTCGACGAAACAAGATATTTTTCTGGCCTGTTCGCAAGTGTATCAGAAACTGTTTCGAAACATTGCCGAGAATCAAACATTTGTTATTAAAATTTTCATTTAATCCCGCTTTGGCGAAATGACATGCTTTGGTTTTCAGTTTTATTGCTACAGACGGAATGTTCAAACTTTGGATAGTGAATTTCCTACTTTATTTGTTATTATTTCATAATGCTAATGTTATTTGCTAGGATGCCTAAGTAAATGAAAGAGATTTCACTTCCTCGAGATGTATCGACGGCCGTTTGCGGAACTGACGCGACGCTCCAACAATTTGCAGTAAAGCTTCATTGTTGAATTAAGCATTCAAAACCCACCTTGTGTCTATTTTCTTATCTGACTCTAACGCAAGCTTGTACTAAGTTTCAGAATTAAATTACTCTTATTTGCATTACCTCTAAAAAACGCTTGTTCGTAAATGGATGGCTAGAGATGATTCATATTATTAAATCGAACTACTAATTATAGAAAAACGAAATGATGAAAATAAGATTACTCGTGAATAAAAATCAATGTTTCCGGAGTTATTAATTTTAATGTGTTTCCTAGTTTTTGCGCGACAAAGTCATCGTTCTCTCCGGTTGAACTCCCTTTCAATGAATAACAAATTCTTTATTTCTTTTACCAAAGTACCTACCAAATTTGAAATTACGAATCATGTTCAGGTTTTCTCTATTTTTCGGATGTCAAAATTTGTTCCGACTTTGAGAATGTAACACAAGATCTTGTCGTATCCGCAAATTTCAGGCTACCGTCGAAACGCGCAGTTTCTGACTTGTACGTTTTTTCGTGATCTTGCTGAGGATACGGATAATGGATCTTATTTGATACATTTTAATAGGTGCGGAGTCGTCTCGATAATATTATCTTATCTATTAAACTTCGGCTGATCAAGGTAAGAAATTGTTTATAATTTGTTCAGAGGTTTCTCAGTCCACCGACATATTTGTTGATATAATCGCCTTTGGTAATTAAAATCGATTAGAGTTGAATACTACAAACTTAAACTAAGTTGCCTATGGAAACCTAATGATATGATCAAACTGGTTGATTATAAAATGAGTTATGAAAATGGGATTATAGTCAAGTTCTGTATAAATACTAAACGACCTAGTCAATTGATTGGAACGTGTAAACATTCACCGTGGCTGGCTGCTGTAGGAGACAGCGGGGTGAACAGGGAGTTAGGAATAACCTGGTCTCGAAATTTGTAACGAGATACAAAAAAACTGAGAAAGCCTCAGTTTTAACCAACTATTAATGGTACTTGCTTAGATGTTAAAAAAGCATTAGAAATTACGACCCAACTAAAACAATTCCTAACATCATTACACTATCCGCTACCAAGCTTAATTATTTTTTTCAAGAGGTCCGGTATTTATCTTGCAGAGTTTCCTAGATTGCCGAAACCCATACAGAATTAAAATAATTAAACAATACAAGGAACAATTTATGCTTACCAGAAGCCTGGTTCTCTTCTACACATTTTAAATGCAAATGTTCCGCAGCTTGTAGATTTGTGAAAATATTAGGATCAACACAACCATGGTTGAATTAATATTATGTATTAATTCAACCATGAACACAACAATACGGAAGGCACTCCTTTCTGCAACTCATAGACAGTTCTGATCAAATGAAGACTACAAAATACAAATTTAGTTTCGTGCAACATGCGCAGTTTATGAATAATAAAGTTTTGGAAATCTTATCTGTCCTTCAAAACAACACACAGACTACGCCAAAGAACCCAGAGGAAATATTCGTACAGAATCAGGTTTACATTTCAGCGCTTATGTTTCCTGACATGAGTCAGCAATAAAACAACTCATTTGTAACATGAGTGCCCGATCTATTATAAAGATTTATTTTAATTTAATGCCACTCGGTTCAATGCTAACGTAGGCTTCTGGTTATAAATTGACGAGCGCTGCAGAGGTTACGTTATTCCAACTTAAGTTACGGCTTACGTTGAAATCGACGTTCTCACAAACTCGGGCCCGAAAGTTCGTGTCCCTCGGTATAACTTTTCCCGAGAGCAAACAAAGCAGTTACGTATTGAGGAACTGTTTTTTGCCTCTTATAAGTTAAACTTTGAATTATATTAGAAAGCATTTAAATGAATTAAAGTATCTAGCGAGAAGTAGTTTATATTGATTTATAGGGAATTTACGGAATGGAAATCGTGACCAAAGAGTGGTCGATTCGAAATGAGGGAAAATTCATCTTTTGACGAAAAGGAAGTACAGGGATCAAAAGGAATGCCAATTTTGAAATAAAATATGATAGCACCGCAGTAAGGAACAGTCAACAGCATACGTCGAGGAAAACGAATCTAATGAGAAGAGAACGCGAACTTTTATTGAATAAGTCAAAAATTTACTATGTGTATGAAATGAATTGGAGAAAAGATCATTTACTGAGATTCAGTCAATGAAAAGTTTAGACACCAAACCTTTGCGTTCAAACAGCAATGATTTTCTGCTCGTGGTAATTTTACTCGTAAACGGTAGAAATTTGATTTTATTATGCATTTAAACTATCATGTGGCCAGCTATGTATTAAATAGCTTATAATAGAACGTATGAGGGTGCTCGACTATACAAAAATGGTTGAAAAAGTGAATTTATGTACAACATTTTTATGATGCTTTCTACTTCCATTGTACAGTCAGATGAGCAAACTACGTGCAGTCCATGATCTCACTCGTCTATGAGCACAGCCATGAAGCAGCACCATTCTAACTCTTAATTTGAACGCTAAGGTAGTACAAAAAAGAAGCAGAGTACGGAGGAAGACCAGAGGAGTCGTCGTGCATTTGTCGTCCATCTACAAAACATGCGCATGCGTTGAGGCTCAGCCGTATTGATAGATCTGAGGAAGAAACAGAAACATCATCGATCTATGTCTTTCAATGAAGGTCAAGGATTTAGTTCGTGGGAGCATTTTTACCTCAAAATGTTGTAGGTATCATGTATTAATCATATGATTGACAATGCTACGAAACATAATAAAGCACTAACAATATAGTCTTATGAATAAAAAATTAACCTATTGTTTTAGATCTAAAACATATGAAAACTATATTAAAGCTATCCTGTGGAGAAAAAGATTAAAATTAGTTACGTCATTGTAGTCAGCTTGTGAGTACAAAGCTTTTTTACGGAAGGTACCCGAGTGATGTCTCAATATTGTCTGAAAACTGCACCACTTGACCGCTATGAACAATTTCGTAGCGCTCCTCTTCAGTTTCAGGGACATTTACCTGCTCTTGTAAACGTTCGATGAGGTCGGTCTTCTGACTCAGTTTCAACTCTGAGAAAAGAGCCGCAATTTCTGCAGTTTTCTTCATGGACATGATGGAAGCGGTGTCGTCGGTCGGCCGGCGTTTACGTTGAGAAGCGTTTCTGTAGACGACCTTTCCTGATGGATCAACCGCCGAAAGCAAGAGAATCTTCGTCTGTGAAGAGTTCGAATCAGCTGAGCTCCCGTCAGAGTTATGGGAATCCAGTCCTGGGCTACTTCTGGACGAGGACTCTGAGTTCGTAGAGCCCAATGATCCGGACTGATGTCTATATCTCCGGTTGCTTTTGGTCTCTTCCAAGATATTGTCGCTGCTAAGAGCTCGACTGCGAGGACGGCTCGCGGGTCGTAATTGGGACGACGATCGAGATAAAATGCTGAGACTGTCAGGATGAATTGGAGACGAGGTTGACATGCTTCTAGGACGCATCAATTGATTTCTTTGAAGTGTAGAATTTGTTTGCAGCCTGCTTTTACTTCGCTCTAGAGGTTGTGACAAGTGGCTGGCGTTTGAGTTCCTACGCTGGGGTGACTTCAATGTGTTGCTTCTCACTTCGTCAGTGCTATGACTTGAGCTTAGTTTGTTTGTTGACCTTGATATCTCTCGCTTCAGAGTCCCATTGGTTACAGTTGTGTCCGTTTCTGAATCCAGATTAATTTCATACATCTTCAGCCCATTTTTCTTTATTTTTTTGAGTGAACAATAACATCGTTCGCTTTCTGCGCAGCTCTCGGAATCACAGTCACACCCTTGTTTCTTTTTACTATGGAGTGATGAAAATTTGTTATCCCCAGCCAGGCAGACGTGAGATTTCCCTTTCTTTAGAGGAAGTGTACAATAGCACTTACTAGAGCACTCACTGTCATATTCACATTCACTGTAAATTGCATACCCTCGACCAGTAGGACTACGTCGAGGCATGGGAGTCTTCGGAGTACGACGTGGGAGACTTCCGTCACTCATGTAACCATAGTTTACAGCCTTTAACTTGGGCTCATCCAAGTCCTTGGACAACGAAATCGGCCCTTGATGGGTGTTAAACTTTTTCAGGGGCATTCGTTCTTTTAAATAAGAAGGCCTTAGTGAATGAGAAGCACGAGAGCTGAAACGTGAAATCGACCGCTTTGTCGCCTTGATCACGGAAGTTATGGTCGACGCATCGCTATCTGATTCGAAGCCACCTAGAATGTGGCTTCTCGGTTTTTGGCTTCTCATTATGTTCTTCGATCGCTGGTAAATTTCATCTTTGGTGAGTATCAGGGCCATTTTCATGAGAAGTTCTCTGTGTTGCGGGTCCATTTCACTGTAGGACATGCCGTTTGGATTAATCACTGCTCGTAACACATCATCAATTCTTCCCAAGCCCATCTTAGTTTTAGGATCTCCAAACAAATTGTGTGCGTCCAAGGCTTGTGATACATTTACAAATGACTTACTTCTTGGGATAACAAGTTTGTTGTTAGGTATCACTTCAGTTTCTTCTGCTATGGCGAGTCCATTCAAATTACTCGTTTTTCGCTGGAGTCTCCCGGTGATCGAGTCTTGACTGGTGTTTGACCGTAGGATGTCTTCGCTGATTGCCCTCCTAAGGCTTCCTTGGTTCGAATGCGGAGGAGTCCGTCTTCTTCTTGGTGGTCGAGTGGGCGTCAGTTCATTGTCACTCATCACATCTCCAGGCTCCGTAGTAGGGCTCGACGAATCATTGTTCATGGTACCAAGTAAAGCCTGGTAAAGATTTGCTGCGATTACGATGGCGTCTTCGGAAGATCGACAAATGAAACCATGACACTCCAAAACTTTAGACTCTCCCGTCTTCCGCATGACGCAAGCAAACATGGGCGGATGAGAACCCTCCATGACTGTTGGATCAGCGACATCAAGAGGATAGTAGGTATTAAATTTTTCTTGAGCCTCAGGATCACATATTAGAGGCAGAAATGCGTAGCAGTAATTCACGAGCCCGTTGTTACCTATTTTCTTTTTTATGACCATTTTGATGGCCGCCCAAACAGCGATCGTTGAAAAAGGATTTGTAAAATCAACGGAATCTTTTTCTGTTGCATTCCGCAGGACTCGCAATCCTGAATCTGTAATAGAGAGTGTGCTCAAAGGCACTCTTCTTCCCTGAGCTACGCCAAATTTATGTATGTAATAAAGTTGTTTCAAAGGATCTTGGAGGACTTCAAGGCTTGTGGCCTTACCAGTTAACTGAACTGCTCCCAAGTAATTGACTCTATACACCATGTTTGAGTTGGTAGTTGTAGATCCTTGCGAACTTGAATGACTACTAGACGTCCTGCTAATAGTACTGCACGCACTAACGGTGCCCGATGAATGAGGCGAGGGTGTGTTACGTTTTATGGTGGAAGATGGTGATTTTGGGGAAGGTGTGTTCCTGAACGCTGGATGTGTTTCAAGAGGTGGAGGAGGCGGGGGTGCATCAGGAGTGGGTCTTGATGTGTGAGGAGTAAGTTGAGGCGCTAGTGGAATTTCATCTCTGAGATTATTTTTGGCAGTATTCTCTTTGGACGCATCTGCAAATAACTTTTCAATCTGAGCTTGAACTGCGCTTCTCGTATTTAAGAATGCTTTTTGTTGCTGGTCTTTCCCACCAAAGGCTCTCTCAAGCTCTTCTTGAGCATTCTTTTTGGTTTGTTGTGGTTTAACTTGCACGTCATTGCTTGATGTGTTTGTCACACTAACTTGAGCCCTGCTTGCACTTAAATCTCGATTAGGTTTGGGAGGAAGGGGCCTCGAGTCTGGACCAATTCGGATAACAGTCGTAGGCTCTTGGTTGACGGCGACTTTGCTTGAAATAGTTTGTTCCCTTGTCTTACGAATAAATGTCTCTTCTTCATTTTTCCCATCGTTTTGTGTATTTACTGTGACTGATGAAGAGTGTCGCAAATGGGCCGGTCTGCCAGGCCTTAAAATGGAGTTAGACCGTGATCTTGGAGCAGGAGATACTGACGTTCGTCGAGTTGAGGCACGGGACGAATTGTCTTGACTTGTATAGCGACCTCGCTGAATCTGACGTTGGCTTTGGAAAAGTAAGTCTATCCTCTGCTTGTGTATTGAGGACAGCGTCGAATTCTTGGAGCTATTCGGCGAGTCGAAGTGATCCAAGTGGAAGCTGTATGTCTCGTGGTCGAAATGATGAACCATGTTCATGAAGTGTCTTTCCAAGACCTGCAAAAAAATGAATTTAATATTAATTTTCCAGTAAATTTAATACAGGTTACAGAGCTTTGCATAAATTGACAGCTTTCATTACACGTGGCATGTTGTGAAAATAATTTAATTTTTTTCAAAGTGTTTATACCAGGGAAGTGCTTCTCAAAAGATTAATCTGGTGAGTAGGTGTTTTTAAAAACAAATAATTATAAGGTGTAGAACCGCAGAAAAAGTATTCCTATTTTCAATTCAGGGTCAACCTATTGAAGTTGAAAATTTCAGTAAAAAGAACGGGAAATGCAGTTAGAACAATACTAGGTCAAAAGAACCGGTATGCACACGCCTGCCTCCTCTCTTGGCTATTTTGTTTTGCCTACAATGCGTGAAGCGCCTGACGAAGACTTCTTTAACAGCTGGTCGAGACTAACGGACTTCAAAACACGAATATTTATTCTCTTGGTTCGACGCTCCGTGAGTCGTCTTCTTTGATCGTAGCTCGCGCCTCTTGAGAAGAAGTCAACAAAGCGCTGCGTGACGCAAGGCAATTGCAATGAACACATCTACAATCAGCGTTGTTTGTAATTTCTAGCACGAGAGCTGAGGAAGGCTGCTTTATGCGTGCGTATAAATAACAGATAAGGTTAGATGTACTTCCACGTCTGCATACCGGATGCCTTTCCATCCACTTCCTAGTCACTTTTGCAACTGATGACACCGGAACTCTGCATTTTACTTGAATGAAATACTAAAAATTGTTTCATTATCTTTATTCTGAAATAAGGTCTCTGTTATGGGCGTAACGATTCCATTTTGCTATCGTTTACTCAAGGCACTACGCAAGTGAATTGCGCACGCATTATAGTTTGCAAGAGTCACTTGCTATGGTTTGTTCAATGCAATGAGCGAAATTATAGGCCCAGATTTACTTATACTTATGTATTGTGCGAATACAAACAATTTTTTCTATCTTTAAGATGGATAAAAATTTCAATCGTCAAATGAGTTTGCCAATTAAGTTTCAGCGCCCAAAAATCCTTTATTTTATTGATAGCGCGCAGCTTTAATTTACAGCTATATGTTGATTTCCTATGTTGATCTCCCAAGTCAGTTGAATGAATTTCCCAAACAAAATCGTTCAGTTAAACTAACACGAAACGCATTCACGGCCTCACGCGTGCGGTCGTTCGACCATCCGTACTTTAGGTTCCGCAAACTGCCGGCGTCCGCAGCATCTGTTGCTTCACGGCTAATCGATCACAGTCTTTTGTCCTTATTACAAGAACCAAGAAAGAACTTGCTACTCGTTGTCTACTTTAAGTGCAGACATCTTTGTGTCTAATGTTAGCTTTCCTTCTAGAGAAATTTCTATTGATCGATGGAAAAAGAATCTGGTGTTCTCTTCAGTGTTAGGAACGCTGAATGTGTGTTGGATACAATTGTGTCACCAAGAAACTTTTCTTCACTATCATTACTTGTAGCGACCAAAATAAACTATCATATTCTTAGGAATAATTAGAAATTGATCATTAAGCTATCGCTTGCTATTTTCATAACTGCATGATACCAGGAAAATATAAATGTAGGTAAGAATATCCAATATGTCCTGAAAGTATTTTCTGGAGAAAATATGTTTTTGCAACGTAACCTCGCAATGCTGAATAAGGGTGATTAATCGATGATAATGTCTCGCCTGGATGAAAATATAAATTATTAATAGTGATACCAGTAAGGTAGTAATTACTAATATCTTTGCTTCCACTGAAGTAATTCAAACATTTACTCTTGTATTTGCTTATAATACACTGCAAGCTTTCTTCAAATACTAATCCTGGCTCACTAATGAAGTTTTAAATTGTTTTGCCAAGCGCGCACCTGGCTGATCGCAACGGCAGATTTTTCGGAATTGAAACCCGTTAGGGCGGGCTAGGAATTTTCTTTGTCCGATAGGCAAATAACAGCAACATATGGCGTGATTTTATGCGGACGATATTTTTGGGGATCTACATGATAGCATGTGTTGGAGGGCGAGCATGTTTACGGAGAGGACGATCCGCTGTGAAAATGTCTCGGGAAGACTAAGCATTTTGAACCAAGTTATCATCATCCATCGGCCATATGCCGCTCCGCATTCCCGCTGAGTGATATGAAGTTTTTCTCTTGCGTGACCACGATTCTCAAGATTAGTCTTAGAGGATGAATTTGGGAAAACGAGGCTTTACGTTTTTACCTCGATAACTTTTGGAAGTTGTCGGTAATTTCGTTGGGTAAATACGATGAATACTGTTAATTAATTCGCCGTTGTACAGCATTGGAGAATAATCATAAGATTATCGTTATTCATCTTTTTATTTTTGGCTCTGGGTTTCGCGTAATTAAGCGAATGAATGATTATTGATCAGAAATGTTACGCGGTTATTTGGGCATGAATACGAATTAAATTTTTGCCAACGTATTGTGAGATTTCATTATGAGTAATTCGTTCAAAAGTTCAAATTCTCAATGCGACTTTTCCCATTTTGTATAATTCGTTATGATATCCTTGTTTCTTTTCTTTAGTGGACTGCACAAGCATATGAAGATTCAATAAACATATTTATTTCTTTTCAGATTCAGCTCAACTGCTCAAATTTCTTATAAAATCATTAGGTTTGGGATTAAAATTTGATTGTGAAAGATACAATAGACTTGCAGACATGTATTGTGCGAAATTTAACATCGTAATTAGAACACAACAACGGAATCTTGAACCAGGTACGCGATGCTGTTCAAGGACTTTCCCCGTTTTGAGCAAATTATTCGCTTGACAAAAGTTGCGAATATATTCACCTTGTTTGGTTAAACGAAATTACGAATTTGTTTGTGGTGTCTCCTCATATTTAATGTATGGCTCTACCCGCATAAAGTTCGACCGTCTAACAGCAACAGGCCGACTACCACATCTATCATGCTACCAGTAACTAAAGGTGGGTAAATATATTTAGTTAGTAGGCAAAGGCTTCAAGTAGATTATATGATGATAATTGAAATGTCTGTCTTTCAATAAACTGAACTTCAAAGTTTAAGATATCCATGATTACAACCGATCTGCGTGTCTCTTTCGCATGAGTATACGACTTTGTTGGTTGATTTTATTAAAATCCGCTGAATCTCCTCGATCTGCTCACAAATGGTCAATTACTTTGACAATTAACCAAGCTACAGTAATGGGGATGAAATTTTATTCGTATTGTTATTTATTGGCCCACGTAAGACGGAAATATTCATCTAGATTATATTGAATAAAAAATCCACAGTAACGCTTTGATTTTCTCTGTAAATGTAATTATGAATTGTAGTTGAATGAATTTATCCAACTTCTCGCAATTGAAAATCATCTAAATTGGGTCTCATTGTACGCGGCATTAAAATCCATCCCAATTTCTTTAAAAAACGTTCACTAGACTTTCAGGAGTAAGCCAAGCAAATACATTCCGTAATGAATGTAATTCCGTAATTCAATCACAATGAGTTCCGTACATTCCGTAATTCAACTGTAAGCGGACGACGCATATCACGATTAGAAAAAATTCCCCTCCAACAGCCTCACGCGACCATCTCAGACCAAGGACAAGGACCCCATTGCGAGTGGACGACTTTTTTCCCCCGCATTGAAATGTCTTTAAAGGAAAGGACTATTTTAAAATTTAAACCCATGAATTTAAGTTTATTTTGCATGATTAAACCATCGATAATTTAATCCGCATCGCATTTGTTCCAGAAAAATCTTACTACGGAACGATTGATTGCCCTTCATTGCCAATCAATGCTATAAGTGCTAAAAAACTACCGGGGCCGAGACATTATGCGCGTTTGTTTAGATTAAGAGTTCCTCGCTGATAGCCATCCGAAAATTCCCAATTATGGCTTCATGCTCAGCTGAATTGAACGCTTTAATTAATGCAGATCATCAAAATGTCATCCTAAATTTTATTGGAATAACCATGTCGTAACATTGAGTTAATCTTTTTGTCTGTATTTTGATTGAATTTCAAATTTAAGTGAACGTTTTCATACGTAAATCACACACTTCTACCTCTTATAATATTTATATTCATTTCTTTTGATCGAAATCTTGACGTGCAGACATCAAAGCTTGTATCCTGGTGTTAGGGTAGCTCGTGCTAAGTGAACAGGTTAGAGAGTGCAGTTGTTCACACCTACTGACCAGGTTAACTGCTTGAAAGCTCGTGATCAGGCAAGACTCATTCAATAGCATCGCTATACTTCACTCCTAAACACGACAGATGGCTGACTTTCTGAGCTGATAGATGTAAAGGCATTCAACCAATGCTGTAATCAGTCACTTTAATTGTTGACCATACTTTCCAGATGTGTTAAGTCTTACTTATAAAACTTCACCTTTACTTTCTATCATTTTAATGATCTAGACGAGCAAATTGACTATATTGTTCTAAATTAAATGTAATGTCCGGAAATAGACATTTAATGATCTAGATGCGCATTGTAAGAATTAAAAGCGCGCTTTTGCAACTCGCGCTGGCGTGTGCGCTTGCCATTGCCCGCGGTTGCGCGCTCTTGCTGAACGCACGAGAAAAAAAAACTTGGATGCAATAAAGAATCTAGCGAGGAATGCAAGAAAATTAACTCCGTTACATACACTCATTACTCGCGCTCTAGGTTAATGTAACGAAGTGTTACATTTGTGCCGGATGTATGTCATTTAAAATAAGGATTTCTATATGTGTATTTTTAATGAGGTCACTTTATAGAGATTATAAATATACGCTTTTTATTAATTAAACAACATATGATTACACTCATTACTCGCGCTCTAGGTTAATGTAACGAAGTGTTACATTTGTGCCGGATGTATGTCATTTAAATTAAGATTTTCTACATGTGTAATTTTAATGAGGTCACCTTATAGAGATTAGAAATATACGCTTTTTATTAATTAAACAACATATGATTCAATGGGATGTAATCTCGTCGGAAATGAACTCTGGCAGAGATATGACTGGCTAAAACTCATTACTCGCGCTCTAGGTTAATGTAACGAAGTGTTACATTTGTGCCGGATGTATGTCATTTAAATTAAGATTTTCTACATGTGTATTTTTAATGAGGTCACTTTATAGAGATTATAAATATACGCTTTTTATTAATTAAACAACCTATGAGAACACTCATTACTCGCGCTCTAGGTTAATGTAACGAAGTGTTACATTTGTGCCGGATGTATGTCATTTAAATTAAGGATTTCTACATGTGTATTTTTAATGAGGTCACTTTATAGAGATTATAAATATACGCTTTTTATTAATTAAACAACCTATGATTACACTCATTACCCGCGCTCTAGGTTAATGTAACGAAGTGTTACATTTGTTCCGGATGTATGTCATTTAAATTAAGGATTTCTACATGTGTATTTTTAATGAGGTCATTTTATAGAGATTATAAATATACGCTTTTTATTAATTAAACAACCTATGATTACACTCATTACTCGCGCTCTAGGTTAATGTAACGAAGTGTTACATTTGTTCCGGATGTATGTCATTTAAATTAAGGATTTCTACATGTGTAATTTTAATGAGGTCATTTTATGGAGATTATAAATATACGCTTTTTATTAATTAAACAACCTATGATTCAATGGGATGTAATCTCGTCGGAAATGAACTCTGGCAGAGATATGACTGGCTAAACATTAGCACGTCATTCGCTGCATCCATCATTCTTCTTTCTTTGTTTCTTCATTGTTCCGATATTGTTTTTTTCACTGTTCTAACATTGTTTTTTAAATTATTCCGTCATTAATTATTCCTTCAATGTTGCTTCATTGTTCGTTCATTATTCCTTCATTGTTACTTCATTGTTCATTAATTATTCCTTCACCGTTTACTTTATTGTTCATTCATTATTGCTTAATTGCTACTTTATTTTTTGTTCATTATTCGGTTATTCCTTCATTGCTACTTTATTGTTCGTTCATTATTCCTCCATTATTCCTTTATTATTCGTTCATTCTATCTTCATTGTTACTTTATTGTTCCTTCATTTCCTCCACTATTCCTCGACTGTCCCGTCACTATACAAGCAGGAACCAAAGTCCCTGTGCTGTATATGCCGAGGGGTACGCCCGACTCCGGGGGCCATACTTTCAAAAAAAAGTTANTAACTAAATATTCGGTTCTTAGAATACAGTTTACCTAAATGTTAGCTTACTAGAAGTCACGTACCTAAATGTTAGCTTATTTGAAAGCACCTACTTCAATGTTAGCTTACTAGAAGGCACCTACTTCAATGTTAGCTTCCTAGAAGGCACCTACTTCAATGTTAACTAACTAGAAGGCACCTACTTCAATGTGAGCTTACTAGAAGGCACCTACTTCAATGTTAGCTTACTAGAAGGCACCTACTTCAATGTTAGCTTTCTAGCAGGCACCTACTTCAATGTTAACTAACTAGAAGGCACCTACTTCAATGTTAGCTTACTAAAATTAAGGCACATACTTCAATGTTAGCTTTCTAGCAGGCACCTACTTTAATGTTAGCTTTCTAGCAGGCACCTACTTCAATGTTAACTAACTAGAAGACACCTACTTCAATGTTAGCTTACTAGAATTTAGTGTATATGCATTCTAGCCTTCTAACTATCCTACCTAAATTTAGCTCACAGCGGACCAGAGTTTTGGCTCTTTACAATGTCGTTTCAATAATTTCTATTCAGAAAGAAAACAGCGTATAGAAATTGCCGCTCACTTTAACACTTTATAGCGGGTAAGTTAATAATATAGGATCAGTTTAAATCTCCTCCAATTAAATTATCATATTAAATTATCTGACCATCGTTCCATACATAGTAGCATCATAAAATAAAGCCCAAAAAATAAAATATGAGCTTTTAAATTACAATTATGACTCGGACAATTGATGAACTTTCCGTCTTTTTTTTAAAGACGGACGTAGCAATAGCAATTCAATCAATTAAAGTAATTTGATTCAATTACATTAAATTGAGGCAAGATAGTTACTCTTTACGTTTGAATGTTTTGATTTATATTCTACAACATTTTTTTCAGCGTAGTGACTGTACTTAATAGATCCTTCAATTAAAACTTACTCCTCCATTATGCAAAAATTTATAAAATCCACAGGAGTGAATTTATCTCATAATGAAAAACCTTTATTCGCTTGTTTCAGAAATTTGGATTTCTTCAGATTCCTATGCTTTCTTGTGAAAGTGTTGATAAAGCGTAGAATTAATTCAGCTCGATTGCAGTCTCGTATGACTTATATGCTCTAAGGCGAATACACAATAGCAAGAATTCAATACATTAAACTGAAGACCAGTTCCAGTTGTCAAGCCTCGTCTCAAGATCAAGATCAATGTCGTAAAAACCAAGGAGTGATTTGGAGCTTCATGCGCCGTGTGTGTATTGAAAGACGCTCCATTTGTACGCTCGACGTAGAATCGTAGATGACTCCATATGGCATCCATATGGCAGGCTGTAGCTACGCATGCCTAACCGTGCTGCATACGTACGCCACGTAGTGCAAAGTCATTGCAAACTTCTTGGTGACTGCGCAATTTTTTAAAGGACTTAACGTTGTTTATTGATTCCCTTTAAGTCATAAGTGGATCAGTTTGTTGCAAAATTTGTATTTGTACTGTTTTTGATATGAGTATGACCTATTTTACTAACATTTTCAGAAGACTTAGGAGATTTAAATTCCTCGTTGTTGTGCAATTCTACAATAAGTGTACTTGTTTTTACGTATGCCTTATTTCAGGCGTTACAATCACAATGTCACAGTGTCGAGTTAAATTAGACGAACTAGAATGGTTTTGACGGATAAATCAATTTGTAATGCTCTCGAAACTAATATTAACGGTAATCTTGCTGATCCGTTTACTTTAGGTTAAAATTAACCGTTAAAATAAGCCACGTGTATTTTCAATTATATTATTAGTTTTAAATAAATGTCTGCTAGTCCGCAGGCGCATCTCCGTTATGCAGATGACAGCTGCCGTCAGTTCCTGTTAACTGATGGGTTGCTTCTGGATGCAATAACTAAACTTTTCAGTCTACATGAAACATGTGATGAAATGCTCTTAACGTATCATAATTAAAATACGCGTGTTATTTAGTGATAACCACGACCAAGATTATTCAAGGCATTATGAAAATGTCATATGCGAATCCATGATCTCTAAACTAGCAGAAATGTTTATGGAGTCATTAATACGGAGCGACATCAACGAAATGATCGACTTTTCGTTGCTGCGTATAGCCTTAATATTAAAAATTGATTGTAAGGAACGTGATAAATGAAAACTGTTTATTTGACTTGACTCTATTCAGTTATTCCATTTGCTTCTCAGTTCAATTAACTGTTTGAAAACGAGCTCAGGAATACAGCATCTTGAAGCACAGTATAGTCCTCTAAATAATTAAATCTACTTTCAATCAGGATGCATACTCGAAATTTATTATAGTGAGACGCAAACGAGTTCATCTTGACAGCGACAAAAGCCGCTCGCGTTAGCGCACGACTTCTCGTTTAGCACAAAAGACGCTAATTTACTCCCGTTATAAATAATACGCTGTTTTCTACGAAGTCTATATAGATCCAAAAATTAGACGTTACCCCAACTCCAAAGACTGCCTTTGTAAACAGGAAAGAAAATATGCTGAGAAATGCTCAACGTCAGGCTGCGTCAAGTGTTTGATGATAACGACCACCGTGGATAACGTGTGAATAATCTACTCAGATGCAATGAACTCTGGCTTGGTGTGCGAGTTGGCTTGATTTTCGCTCTGCGAACACAGCTAATAGCATTAATAATCAATAATAGATATATTGAGATAAAAAATCACTTTAATAAAAACTTCTTCCTGTCGCTTGGATGACCAAAGTGATACCTGCTGATGTAATTTACACCAAATGCAGCGGAATATTCGCTTGTAATATGCATTTGTCTAACAAGGAGGCTCTCTTTCTTAAGATCTCCTCTTTCGGAGTTCGCTCGCTCATGCATTTTCATAAGCGATTATTTCATGACGTAATGAAGTTATTCGATGTACGTATATCGTTTCCATGCTCTATATACAGAAGACGGAGCGTAGCAGGAGCCAGCAGGGATGAGCAGTGTTAATGTTGCGAGAAATTGAATAACATTCGAGCGATGGCTCTGCCACTCTTGTTGAAATTGGTGTAGCTCGATCATAGCTTTTACTGCTCCTACTGGTGTTTTTATTTTTTTAAACTATTTTTTGAAGCTACTGTTGCTCATATAGTGACGCACCTATACTGCCAACTTTTTTGTTGCTTAAAATTAGATTCAAGATTAAAACTGCACTGATGATGAAAATGTGTATTTTCACTTGATGTTAAAGCACGTAACGTTTTAACCGCAGTTAAAATACCAGCATCTGTTGCTGCAGAAACTGCTTCACATTTGCTGTGACAAATTTTATTGCTGCACTGAGTTCGCTATCACTGCTGTATATGGGATACCAGGATCTTGAAGCATGTATTTCTCACTTACCAACATGCCAACCATTGTCCCATTTAGCCATGATGGCGCATACACCCGTTTGCTGGCATTTGCGGAGGACATTCTCTGCATAACTCGGAGACGATCTTGTCCTTTGTTTTTTCTTTCGTTTATGTTCCATTTGCATTATATTTTAGTACCTCGCCATAACAATTTTTTTGCTTTCTTCGTCTACTCTTCACCATCTTTTATCGGTTTTTCAACTTTCATCTCGTTACCGTTTTTTCTCGGTCATCTATCCTTCTTAGTTTGTCTTTTATATCTCATTCTCATGTCATTATTTCATCATAAGTCATTGCCAATAGTCATCATTCCACAAGCAATCATTGCTCCATCATGTGGCTGCCGTACAGCAATGGAAGAGTCTGGATTATTTACAGCCAGCTCAACGACCGCAGTCCCGCTGCTCCGACATCACAGCGTCCGCGTGGGATACTCTTTATATTGACTAAGGTTATAAATATATTCCAACTTAATATAATAGATCTTAAATGTAATGATATTGACAAGCTCTATTGCTAAGTCTATTACAGCTATCAGATGCAGTTACGCGACGACAGACGATAGAGTACACTTAGAACACTCATGATCTTCAGCAGTGGCGGGCTGTGACAGGGTTTGAGACAATTAGATTTGATCGTTATTCTATACAGGTATAAAAGCAATCAAGATTAAATGGTGCGCAATTTCATGAATTCTGGTTGCGGAGAACGCATTAGTGTCAAGTCATTAACTAAAAATATTGTAACCAGTACAACGATAAACCTGCGCTCTTATTAGTATATAAATATTCACTAAAATTGTTAGTTTTTGTTCTCAAGGACTTATATTATAGGCTTGCATTTGTTTGTTTAATAACATGATAATGTTATTCACGCCTGAATTCTTCGTTATTTGCAGCATTGAAAAAATAAACATTTCGTTCAGTTGGGATAAATGTTTTAACAGGCAATACTATTAACATAAACAACTTATTGCCTCGTTAGTTATTCAACACTACTAATATAAACGACCTTTTGTTNTAATGAGGTTTTCATTATTTAAACGTTGTTGTTTAGCTGCATTGTTGCGTGCAGTTGTGCACAGGACACGCTAGCTCCTACACCTCGAGACGTTGGCTCCAAAGACGTCAACATATGGCGCTTGTACCGGCAGCGGTTAGCGGCAGTGGCAGCACCTGCAGCAATAGTAACGGCAGAGGCGCTATACTAGTGGTAGTGTCAATGGCACCATGAACAGGAATAGTAATTGACACTGATGGCAGCCCGGAGATATCAAAAGCATCAAGAGCAGCATTGTCACATTACATTATTTTCATTACATTACATTATTATATTAAATTATTTCATTAAATTATTAGCCGCAGTCACAGTATCGTCAGCAGTAAGGTTAGCATCACTGTCAGCTACGGGACCAGACGCAGTGAATTAATGCTTCAATGCAACCTGCGTTACCAGCATTACAGCAGCAATGTTAACTATTGGCAGTTAAGAAATTATTAACATTGATGAGCATAGCAGCTGCATATATCGTCAGCAGCTGCAGTAGGAGCACCAGCAACAGCCGTAGCCACAGCAACAGCTGCATTAACAGCAGCAGCAGCCACAGCAACAGCTGCATCAGCAGCAGCAGCAGCAGCAGCAGCAGCAGCAGCAGCAGCAGCAGCATAGTTTAATGAGAAGCAGGATTGAGGAGTTGATGTAAATATTGTTTATAGTTATATATTATATAGTTATATATTATATATATAGTTATAATTTATATATAGTTTAAAGGGAAGCAGGAGTAAAGAATTGATATTCTACAACGATGTAGTGGTCCGATATGAATTAATCGCTTGTTGGTTGTCTTTTATATTTAGTGCTTGAAAGTACTCAAGTTAGCGCCATACTAGATAAATTGTCTAGGTATCACGTAGTTCTATTGTGATGAAAATCTGTTCATGAATACGGCGAAAATCAATATTATATTGAACAAACACCGAGGAGCTCATTAATACATTTTTCTAATCTCTTTGTCTCTAAAAATTAAGCATTATCATTAAATAAATGGCATTACGCACTACAATTCTTAAAAAAAATTATAAATTAGAAACAGAATAGTATAGTATCTTCGGCATTAAAGAATAGGCCTGGATAGGCCTGTCGCCTATTCTTGTGCTTTTCTTGACTAGAATGAAGCGTGCTGAGGTATTAACTTTAGAATGGGAAAATATTTCGTACGATCGTAATAGAATACAATTCACCTCAGATAAATTAAACGTTACTTCGCTTCTGTCCCGTGGAAAGGACTCAAGAGCGAACCTACGCGACGCACGCGCCTAGTAGCAGGCAACGTTCCAGGATTTACACAGCTTAAATTTTTGACTCATTTGTGTACGCTGAAAACGTGTGGAAATCGTTAGTATATAATAACGCACTGAGTTTGTCGTGATTGTTCTGTTTGATTTTGATGGGTCGTGAAATTTGTGTTTGAGATGTCGGTATTACTACCTGTTTAGCATGTGCTGATGTTGTGTTGAGGTGCACGTGTAGCGACCATACACCAGAGCGAACACCAGACTCTTGGTCCGCTCCAAGTGTCCTGCTAACAACCAACTCCAGGACAGCTCCAGGCCTCCTATTATACAAGGTTTATTTGCGCCCCATAACCGTACGATAGAAGCAGAGCGTAAAGTTTATAACGTTGCTACGTCCGTGTCTATGACTTAACGTCATAATTAGAGGTCAGCGTCACTACTAGAGACGACGATTGTTGGTCGTGTGTTAAGAAACGTTACGTGTCATCTCGACGGTTGCATGTTATGTGTATAATTTTAAACTATTTTAGGCTTCGAATATACAGGTTATTCTTAATATAAGATATTTCTATGTAGTTCAAACAACGATTGAAGTAACTATGTCATTTACGGTAGTTAGTCACCTGAAGGCTGATGCTAATAATTGATTTTTATCGGGCAGTATTTAAGTGATTATTTACGAGGATGTTGGAATGATATTTAAGTTATCTACATCGCATAGCTCGTCTCCATGTTGGGATAATACTAGGCAGATGCTTTCACAGAATTTACGATGTTTAAACATATTCACGAAACAAAATTTACGCGCTCCGGAACTTGATTACCGAGATATGCCTTCGTTGTAACTAAACGGCACTTAGAATTCTCTAAGCAGCCATTACCTGATGGAGGTTGATCGCTTTGAGATGGCTGCACATACCATCTAAGATAGCACGCATTTACAGCAGTTCATCTCACTAGATATGTATACAAAGCAACTATTCCTGAAGAAATGCGGCAGGATTTCTCACTGGCCTAGAGCGCTTCTTTCCCTCTTGAAGCGATGCGCATTTCCTGTTAGGCACAAGCGCAATCCGCCGTGACGCAATAAAACGAAACAATTTTGCTCGCTATAGGCAATTGATGCCGCCGCCTCGCGATTATCAAAGGGGATTTTTTATTTACGGTATCGATGGTTAAGTTCTCAAGAGGTGCGCATGCGTCGGTCGAGAGTGGACTGCGAGATGTCCATTTCTTATTCACTCGGGCTTTGGTACTTTGAAGAAAATATGAATTATCTTGGATTAATTTTCGTCATCGTAGTGTCTTATATTTTTAAACATTTTATTGTATATTTTATTTAAATATTATTATTATCAATTTTATATAAATATTTTATTTGAACATTTTATTGTATACTTTCAAAATATCAGCATAAATAATTATTTCATGTGATTAAGTAATACGACGTTTTCTTATTGGGCAAAATATTTAATAATTGGAAATGGAAATTTTCCCGATGCAGTCAGTTTTTTTGATCAGTCTATTCAAATGCTTAGAGCGGCGCCTTCGAAACATTCATCGATTGATTAGTTGAAGTATTATTTGAGCATTCAAGTGGGATAAAAATATTGATTAGTTGAAGTATTATTTGAGCATTCAAGTGGGATAAAAAGATTGATTAGTTGAAGTATTATTTGAGCATTCAAGTGGGATAAAAAGATTGATTAGTTGAAGTATTATTTGAGCATTCAAGTGGGATAAAAATATTGATTAGTTGAAGTATTATTTGAGCATTCAGGTGGGGATAAAAAAAATCACCTCTCCGTCTTTCGCATCGTCTTATTGCAGAGATAATGGAACCTACTGTAACTGCAGTGTTAATGGGATGTCGCTCGGCGTTACAATAATGACTTTGCCTCAATTTCTAGGCGGATTCAAACATCCGGATTGAAAATTTACTAGCAATTAAGCTCGTATTAGATATTGCATGCACTACATCATGATGATTGCAGAGCGCAAAATATGCTCGCGCGTTTCAATGCGGACTGTATGAACCTTTCTTCGATTTCACGTTTTCTGAACAATTCCTCGCATATGCGGGAAAAAGAATGGCAAATGATCTCTCGTGCAAATATTTCTAAAGAAGCGGCAAGTATTAAATGCATCCAAACGAAACAAAGAAGCCTAAACCTAATTTTCAATCAAATTGTTTGTCAGAAAAATGCAGGTCAGAATTGACTCTGCATCAGAATTGACTTACTTTCCTGTTATATTGTTACAGTAATTAGGTTGTTTTTTGTTTATAACTTCTGCAATACAGGCTTATTATTTTAACCGGTACATGAATTGATATTAATAAGCTTGTGTTAGGGTATTTTTGGTTATTTAGCTTAAAGATTTTCTGCATGTGACGAAAAAGTTTACTCTCATATTTCTATGTTCAATTCAATAACGTCAATAAAAATATTTCTATGACGGTATTACCAATACCAATATTTCTATGTTCAATAATTCAATTCAATTCAATACCATCAAACTTCTTGTCACAGCGAAAGGCCATCATAAAGTGTGATCGAAATTTGCTATATTTTTTTTTGTCACAGCCATACAAAAATTATTTTTCACTGCCCAGAAGCTAACCTAGATGTCAGTAATAATCAGCTGCCAAAAATGTGGCACCGGCAAGCGTGTCGAGACTCGAGATCAAAGAGAGAAATTATTATAGCCGCACCCGATGTTCGGTAACTTGTCTCAGAGAAAGCTGTCCAGGGCTCATGAGCTAGCCATGGAAAAACGGCAGAATTTATCGCTTTATAGTTTTTACTTCAGACAAAAAACTTGTAACTAACAAGGTCAACAGAAGCCTGCTTCCATTTTGCCATGTTTCGAATACCGTCACACGACTGGCGGACTGACGTGGACTGTTGAACGCGCGACGTCAGTCAAGATTATACGCCAGTCAAGATTATAATTCAGTAGTGCTCAATAGTGTTCAATAGTGTTCAGTAGTGCTCAATAGTGTTCAATAACCGTCAGTCCAGCGCATAGGAACGGTTTCAGTCACATTATGAAACTAATTTAAACTTGAATATCATTAATATTTAGTTGGTGTTACCAATAACGTGGATGTGCTGAGATTACTACGGATTCCACTTTTGCAGCTGGTGCTCGCAAATTTAATGCATGATGAATATTCGTATATACATTGTGAATAATTCGTTAGTAGAATTAATCTGGGTATTAATTGATTTGATCCAAATTAACTAAATCACGATGGCCATACAATGAAGTGTAGCTACATGAAGCCTCTAAGCAGTTGGCATGCAGAATTGAAACTATACAGAACAATGATAGGCTATAGTTACGATCAGTCAGATGATCGGGTGGAGTATGGCCTCTTGGGTCCATTTATGTGTAAATAACAGTGTAATATGATGTAATGCTTTATTAAATGTTAGAGGACTCCGACATTTGAGTATAAGATCGCTTGTTTTACTATTGTTTGAGGTTGAATATTTCAAAACATGACTTATTGCAGCGTAGAAACGTATTTAGCATGTTGATTTCTTAAATATTATCATATAGGCGTCACTTCTGCTTGTGTAACACTTGTGTGTGATCATTCAAACGACGCCAATAATTAATATATCTTCTCAGGTCAGTTCTCACTTGCAAAAAAATGTGCTAGTACAGATTTGCGAGTACTTTTCTTTCGTATTGAATTAACTGGAACCGGAAATGTGACGTGCAGCAAAGCACGTATCTCTGATAACAAAAAACCGGACTCCGACCGTTACGGATGCAAAAACCTGGGCAGCGTTGCGGTTTTTGTGCCTCAAAAGCACGAGAGCCCAAACTAGCCTAGAGCATTCCTGGCCCACGTAACTAATATGACCTACTTCTTAGAGCCATATTACGATTACAATTGTTTTGTTTTAATGAAATTTAGCTGCACAACAATTGTAATTGCAATAATTTCTTGGTTGCAACATTTGAAGGTAATTCTGCCTTCAACTATGCATCTGCTCACTAGTTTACAGTCCGATTTGTGAGTTGATTAAGTTTTCCACTTGGTAATAGTGGTGTCAGCGTTGAATAAGCCAACTCTGGCCTGCTAGCGATCGCAGAATTTTTACAGCTTGCGGGGGGTTTCGAACCTGCAATTGACTATTCCGATCTTGCTATTCTCAACAATTCGGCTACCTTGCCGATTTTGACCAGAACTGTCGAACTGTCGTGCAGGGATCGAACCCGAAACTCACAGCTCTACTCTCGGTCCTCTTTAACTGTACCCACTGGGCCACCCTGCCCTGCGGTTACACCTCTTGGGGCAATGAGGTCTGAACAATTTCGAATGTGTGTTCCAGTTTTGGTCTTGGCATTTGACTGCTATTTTTGGATTAAAGCCAGAGTAATTAAAAGCTAAATTTCATTAAGTAATTAATTAGAGGTACTCACTCATAAAATCGCACGGAGCTGAAGTTGCTGGAACAAAATATGCGGTGAATTGCATATGCAATTTGTGAAGATTCTCTGGTTTGAATAACTTCTTATTCATACAGTAACTTACGCAAGAAGGATTCAAATCTTTGGATGTTTTGAAAACATAGGCAGATTAGAGTCTTTGGACGTTTGCTTCCGGAATTTAATGTTTTTGCTGTTTTTCCGGGTATCAACTTTGGTTTAAGCTCATACAACACACATTTGAGAAGCGAATGCTCATGCAATGTCTTTGCTTACTCTGAAAAATAAGAACAAAGTTAACGTGAAAGTGTGCGAGTGAAATGAGATATGAAACTTTGACAATTGGGAAAATGTTGCGGCAGTCAACTATTAAATGTAGCTATACGTATTTCAGCACAATTTCCACATTACATTCGGCATAACGAAGGAATTGTATTATTACTGAAAGGTTTATTAAAAAGCTGAAAAGATATTAATATCAAAACCGGCTTGCTGAATTTTAATTTAACATTTACCGACTAAAAATGAACCAGATCACTGAGAATGTTTCTCTCCAAGGCGGCATGGAAGTACCGCTTGTCCGCCTACACACCACACACTTGTTCTCTCCGGCACAGCTGCTGCCGGACTGCCGAGCCAAGGTGAGCTCAACCGCTAGCACCCGAGGCAGCTGCTGCCGGTTGAGCTGCGGCAATTGCAGCTGTTATAAGACCTCATAATATAGACGACAGGTGCGCCATACCTGCAGCGATAAGGAAACAGTGAAGAAACAAGTGTGTATCTGTAAATTCCTGTACATTAACAATAATTTTAGTCTCATTACTTCTTGTCGTTATGAGTTTAGAGAAGTAGAATATTTGATTCGAAAATAAAAAATGTTCGGTAAGCTTCAAGGTTGGCAGGATATATCATTTTATAACTGTTTCGCATTCTTCTGCATAAATTTAACACTCCATCAATGAATATTTTTACATGCATCGGTTTAAATTCAACAATCTAAATAATACTAATGGGGAAATAGAATTTTCATTCAAATGATCGTTCCGAACCGAAGATCCTTGGAAACAATTTCAATTTTTCTTCAATGTCCTACATAATAAACTATACTGATTGACGTCCATTTCGATCTTTAGTTTAAAGGCCTAAAGAAACCTCTCAAAAATCTCAATATTTAGGTTAACATTCACGCCATCGATATCCTAAACGAAGGCTTGATATCCGCGTCATACCGCGGTCGGTTAAGCCGAATAAATCTGCTTTAACGTATCAAAGCGGCAATATTTAACCAGATATTTTAATTGCCATAACCGAGATAATCCTTTATTGAATAATGGGATCTGATGAGCATCGATGCGTACTAATGCAAAGCTCCTTTGCTTGCACATGATACGCGGCCGTCTGTGTCGCCGTGAAGCTCTTTAATTAGATCATGACGTGGCATTTTCTTTGTCAAGGCATTACGTCCTCTTTAATGCTGTACGAAGGAATTCCAAAAGTCGTCAATCAGTTATTATAAATTTAAAATTACCAATAATTATTAAGTAAATAATGTTTATAATTTATTCGAATGAGTTAACGTCTCCAGCACAATTTTACTACAGGAGCGCTTGTGTTAAGATAGTGAGTATGACGATGGTGTGTGTCCTATGGACAAGGTGATAGTTTCAATTCAGTAATGGTTGGTTAAATGGACACTCTGCTAATGTGCGTTAAATATTGGAGATTTACTTATAAGCGAACGGAACAAATTTACAATTTTAGGTGAGTTTCCATTGTAGTCGGATTCGAAGGGAAGCAAAATCGAAGTTTTTGGGAAGAATGAGCAGCGAACCCAAGTTTTCGGAATAGATCTGGAACCATTTCATCAGGGATGTTTTTATATTATATTTATCTGCCCGCTATACAAGGCTATGAAATACATGTAATAATAATAATAATGTAATATTGCAATGTGGCTGCCGGATTTTCAATTAATTTTTGCCTCATGGTAATGGTAAGAATGTTCGAGAATCCGACCTCTCTTTAGTGTATGAACTAGCGCAGCCTCGCCGCTGGCTCGAGGCAGCCACGAAAGCCAACTTAGCCAGTTTTTACATCCTGACACACTTATACAATATGTGTAGATTGCGGAACCCGGTTTTTACAGGGAAGTTCTAATGATCAAATTTATTAGCCAGTCACCTTCGCGTTTAATGTGAAAATATTGTGTCTCTCTAATATAAAACTGCAGCCAGATATGGATAAATTCCTTGCAAATGTGAGTTATTTGGGCGATAATGCCGAACTTCCGAGTTAATCCAGACCGTGTGGACGGGCTTGGCAAGGCTTTAAGTACTTCAATAACTCTCTAATGTTTAACACTTGGAGCGGCAGCTGCTGATGTTGTTGAAACGCTTCGCGTTGCTGCTGAACGACTGAACATATGACAAATCTAACAAGTACTTGCTACCTTGCATTGAACCTGCTGAATGCGTGTGCTCAGCTATTCAGAACTAATATATTATCGCTACGATAATTCAGATGCTGTAGAATCTGCTCCGCCCTGATTTTTCGACTGCTATGATATACATCATGAAAATCCAAGCCTTCAGTGGGCGGATTTCACCACATGCTTCAATGTCCTACATAATAAACTATACTGATTGACGTCCATTTCCATTTAATATTGAGAGTTTAATATGCATTCAGCTTACAGAGCTTGAGATCACATTCCAATAATTCCATATGCACGAGTCCGTACGCCATATGCATGTTTGGAAACTCCTGCATATGTTGTTAAAGTGCTCAAGTCATAATAATGATCATTAAATATGAGCGAAATGTATCATGTCCGTTGTCGAGGAGAGACGGCTAAATTCTCCGTATTGGATAAAGTTTGCTTTCCGAAAAGCTACGAATACATTCTTCCAGCTAATACACCTCTACCCTGATGGTGCAGGAATAACACTTGTCTGGCTGTCCCCTGTATATAATGAGGACAATCGATGGATTATCAAGAATTGAAGAAAATGATGTTGGCTTCAGAAATGCTAAGTATACGTAGTTATGTACCGTAAACTACGCTCTACCGTTTTACCGTATACGGTAGTTATCTACCGTATACTATAACTATTTCGCTGACTATTTGCATACCATATATAGAATTTTCTCATCTATTCCAAACGGACTTTGCAGCCTGAATGCAAAGTTAATGCGTCAATAGGGCGCGGATTAATAGGAATGTTACCAGGATCTCCAATTAATTGAAGCTGATTAGCTTGCGGCCTAAAAACTTCGCATTAACAATTAATGTAACTATAGTATGGCACAGGATGCAAGTTGAATAGTTTTGCGATCTAGAGCAGTGGGCCAATCTGTGGTGAGCTATACATATTCTCTGAGCTTACGTGGGCAAGTTTTTTTTTACTTTTTAGAAGCTCTCACTTTAATTACTCGACCTTGAAGAAGCACCTTGATAATTTAAGAATGTTCTATTTTATTATTTGTGTTCTAAAATTTTGCATAAAAAAAAATCTATCCAATGAAAATTTTACAATGACGAAGCAATGGATCATTTATTATTAATTGCGCTTGAGTTTAATTAAAGTGAGTGTTGCGGCCGCCATTTGCACATTTATCTACCGCGCAGATCTTGCAGTTATGAGCGCATAGGCCGAACGAGGTCGCGTTCTGACGCGCAAATAACCAGAAGTTCTTAACGGAAAAGCCTTTTTTATTCACGTGCCACTCGTGGTGGTGACTGCGTGGTGCATGAGTGGCGGGAACGAATTTACTGTGAAGCATGTCGTACACTCAGTTGTACGTGTATATTGACACGCTCAGATGATCAGGTGAAATCGCGCTTTTCTCATTTCACTTCTGTTTGGGTCAGTCTGTTGAGTTGGTTGTGGAACGATTTTCAAATATGCCAATATTTGATTATAGTTCTGGTGGGTTATTATCTAAATATTTTATTAACTATATATTGGATTTAATAATAACTGTGTGCAATTTAGCATGTTTGTAGCTAATACAATTGTGTGTTGTGTTGCATGTATTTGTTATCAACCACCGAGCCTTTTCGGCATTGATGCTTGTGCTGGAAATACAGTCGTTCTAACTATAATGTATCGCTTGGAGAAAAAAATGTTTAAACTGAAAAATGCATGGAAGATTACCTAATTTGTTCAACGATCATGCTTTACTCCACTCTTATGCCAATATCATGATTTTCAAAAGGGCATAGTACCCGTTGTGTCGCCTGAAGACTTGACGCGAGTCGCCCATTCTGATTAAAGAAGGATCTTCATCATCGGCGCTTCGGGCGGCCTTTGTGTAGTGAGCCTTTGACATGCCGCTGCTAGGGCACCTCGAGGCGATGGGGGCGCCGTCTTGAATGCATCTTTGAAACGGAGTTAGAAAATCCGTCGGCTGAAAGCCCATTTAAACCAGCACGTCATTGTTTACGGAACTGTGTTCTGCAAACGTTCGCTGTAAACCAGCGAACCACACAATAAAAAGCATATCAACTAATAAATGATGTGCTTTATTTGATGGAAGGTCTATAGTTAGCCACTAAGAATTACAGTAGAGTACCCGAAATTTCTTGGTTTTGATAACTCCGGTACCATGCTGGGAACTCCATAATTGTGTTCTTAGAACCGAAGAAAAAAACTAATCACTTAACAGAGTGAATCAAAGAGCTTAGTAAAATACTTAGCCGCTTCATACATAACTGGGTCAAAAATGTGGAGACAACCCGGCCTTTATCCTAGTCATTACCATCTACATGGACTTTTTTTTCCAACATTTCACAAAAGGAAAGCTGTTATTTGCTGCGCAGTGGATGGAATCCGAGTGCATAGCTCGCGGGTAGAAGACGCCTGACCGGACAGTTACGTCCCGGCTTCACCAGGACAGCTTTTTGCTTTACAATCTACGATCGGGCGCTCTAGAAATAAAAGACGTTAACGGCTTTTCTTTTTATGATGCTGTTATTTAGGAGCGAGCCTCTTTCTGCTTCATTAGACATTTTGTTTGTCAATTAGAATCGTGTCAGCTAAAATTGATGTTCGTTAGTTAATTATTGAAACCATGAATAATTGCAGAAACCATGAATAATGTTGGTTTTCCTGCCAACAATATTCCTGTTTTAAAAACGACATTAATGTGTCCTGATTCGAGTGATCGTTGATCGTTAATAAGTTTTTAATGAAAATCTGATAGCTTAGAACAAATTTAAATAATGTGCAGTCGAAGTAGGACATAAGATATTTGAAGAATAAATAAGAAATTAGCGTTGACTCGGCGATTGCACTATATCAGTGAAGAGATAAAATCTGTAGAGCAATATTGAAAGGAAGAAGTAGGGAAAGCTGGTGGCATTGAGCGGTATGTATTGAGGCAGGTTATAGGTGAGTGGGATTTGGATCGATAAAAAGAGAGGTATTCTGTGGTGAATAACGTGCGTAATGCCATTACAGATACCGTAAGCGTGTGGTCAGAGTAAAACAGGGGCTTTCTCGTTCATTGCGGCAGATATCATTACGCAAAACTTGCAAAATGAGAAGTAAATTGTGCATGAAGAGAACAGATATAATATGGCTTTTATTATGACATGTGACCGATGTTATGTGAGAGGAAAAAATGGCTGATGAGCGATGGCTACATTCTTACAAGGTAGACTAACGGTAAGCGTGAACTATACTGCATATTCTCAATGTAATATTAGTAGTGTTCACATATCTCGATGAAAATAAACTTGTTGACCGTTTTATGTTAGTATGGTTGAAAATAAATAGATACCAAACTAATGGGATGACTGCACAGTGTAGACCTATCGCGGTTGTTGCGCTCCAGAACTCTGCCGCGGTGAAATTCGTGAAAAGGAATTGATCGGATTAGAATACTTATTTAGGTATTTATATTTTAATTGCTTGCTGATTTTTTAGTGTTTCAAGTGTTTAAAAACCCTATCCAATCGAGTTCTGCTGGCTGTTTGAATCTAAAATTCGACTCAATCAGAAACCCGCGAACCTGCGAAGATCCGCGAATGATTTTTCTCATTACTATTTCTTGAGAACCCGCGGTGAAGTGAAGCGGTCTTAATTAAAGCGCGATATTTCGAGTGATTATTGTGTTGCAGTATAGGGGAAAGTTTAATCTTATTATTAATATAGTTATAGAGTGAGTAATAACTATATAGAGGAGACTCTTTTCTGATTATACCAGTCGCATTGTCATATCATATACGATGTCAGCTAATAAGATCAGGAGTCATACTTTCAAAACTCGCTAAGTGAACGTAAGTACTTACGCTCTATTTTCTTGTCTATGATTGGTGGATTTTGCTTGAAAGGCAGACAATGATTGGCTGATGAACTTACGATCTCTTAACTTTTTTTGAAAGTATCGCCCCAGGAGTTTACTGGTTTGCTAAGCTATGTAGAACAGCCAGCTGTCTGATCATACGTCTGAAGTAGTCATTTCACCATGAGATCACACTGAGTCATTATATGATATCGAGGGAGTCTGAAGAAGCAGATAGCGGCCGCCTCCAGAAATATGAAGAGGTGAAGGCTTATGCATCTAGAGGAGAAAATTGAGGATACTGAACGACATGCTTCAGGACTCACACGAGGCTGAGCAACAAGTAGCGGAGGCGCCAGCGGTGGCTGCCATTCAGGAGATCCTCAAATATTTTTACAGATATGCCCAGTCAAAGGCCAAAATCAAGGGGCCTCAGTGGGCCTCCACAGTGGGGCCACTGAAAAATAACGATGTCCATATTGGAGACGACCAGGGCATGTGCGAAATGAACACAACCTGTTCAGCAGCGCTGTTTGAAGAAATATTCAGCAGCCCCCAATACTCAAGACAGCTGAACGAAATTGAAGTCCTTCAAGAACTGTCAGAGAGGCGGGTGCTGACGAATATTGAATTTGAAACACCCTATTTAGAGAGGACTTTTCAAGAATTATCGATTTATTCATATCCTGGGCCAGATGGATTCCTGCAGTGTTACTGAAAAAAGGTGTCGGTGCACTAAAGGTCCCACTGACTTAGCTCTGGAAAACATCATTGAGAGAAGGAATCGTTCCAAGTCTCCTAAAATTACGGCTAATAACCCAATATGCAAATGTGGTGCGAGAGACAACCTCCAAAATTACAGGCCGTTTACATTAACATCACATGTAATCTAGGTATTTGAGAAGATAAGAGAAGGTTTGTGCAGTACATGGATTAAGCAGATCGTTTCAACAGATGATATCACGGTTTTAGACAAAATCGCTCCTGTTTATCTCAGTTACTGGAGCATAACCACCAATTCCTGGCCATGCTGGAGGAAGGGCCGGGCGTGGACGTGGTGCATTTAGATTTCGCGAAAGCTTTTGACAAAGTTGACCATTGAGTGCTTTTCAGAAAATTAGGCATACTGGGGATCCGAGATGAATTATAGGCATGGGTTCATAACTTCTTAACTGAAGCACTCCAAGCTGTCGTTGTTGGAGGCTCGAGACCTAGCGAAGCTAGGGTGAAGAATGGAGTACAGGGAATTAATGGTACTTGGCCCTATATTCTTTCTCGTCCACATCGCTCACATGGATGTTGCAGGGAACCACGCCTCTGCATCGTCATTCGCGGACGACACCAGTATAATAATGACTATTACGGACGGGACAGACTGCAAAATTTTGCAAGAAAACCTTTCTGCAATACTTATATGACTAGGCCCAAGTGAATAACATACAGTTCAACGGGACCAAGTTTGAGGTTTTGAGATCCAGAGGTAGCGGAAGAGCTGGTATGGAGCACCACTACCTGGCACTTCATGACTCGGAAATCGGAGAAAAAAAACTCGTTCGCGATCTAGGAGTGTTGAAGAATACTCAGGTCAAGTTTGATGATCACATAGCGGTAACAACCGAAGGAGGCAGGCGGCAGGTGGGGTGCAAGGATCTAACTGACGTTAAGAACAAGAGAAACTGAACCGATGATCACACTCATCAGAGCCCTTACGATACCTATCCTTCAGTACTGCTGCGAGCTCTGGACCCCGTTCACACTCGGCGCAGTGCGGCGAACCTTCACTTCCATGATCAGGGGGATGAAGGAGTTAATCTACTGAGGGAGGTTGAAGCGCCTGGGTCTGTACTCACTGCAGAGAAGACGGGAGAGGCATGTCATCATAAAACATGGGAAATAATAACAGGAATGGCACTAAACTTCGAAAACGAGACCTTCAGGACTGAAGCATACCATATCGAGAGTAGGGGAGACTGTGCAGGATTCCCTCAGTACGGAACAGATCTGCGATCAGACTTCAATCCCTGCAGGAAGGATTTCTTTCCGTGGCAGGGCCGAGGCTGTTTAACGTCCTACCAAGGGATCTAAGAGAAGGGAAATTCACCCTGGAGACTTTCAGGGGGCGACTGGACGTGTTCCTGGGCACAATTCCTGATCGTCCGCCCCTGCACCACTTCCGCAGGCGAGAAACAAGCAACAGCATCGTGCATCAGCTGGCCCAAATGAGGGCTGCTCTTTAGTCAGAGGCTGCGATCTATTGGTCAGGGGCTGCGATCCATTGTGGCCTGGGACTGCTATGTCCGAAACACATGCTAAGGATAAACTGTGTCCCCATGATATCACACTGTGTTACCACCACTATGGTAACACAGTGGTGGTAACTGTGTCCACCACTCACACTGTGTCCCCATGATGAGATCACATTGAGTCACCATGAGATAACACTGAGTAATCATAGGATCACACTGAGTCACCATGAGATCACACTGAGTTACCATGATATCACACTTTATCACCATGTCATCATACTGTACCTTCAGTTAAGTAGGTAATAAACTAATCTCGTCTCAGGAGAACCGGACGAGTGCTCTGTGCTGACCTGGTTTCCGTGCGGATTATTACGAGCTCGGGAAGCGGGAGTCGCGTACCCAGGCATTACCTGTCCGGTTGTCCAAGTTTTTATCCTCGGTCTTCCAGTCGCTACGTGGCTTCCCGCAAGTCTGTGGAGTCTCAACTTTGAATATATAGCGCAGCATATGTCATCAATATTAGTTTAGTAACCTTTAATTGGGGCACATATGATGAAAATCGCTTGTATTTTGACACGCAATTCAAATGGAATCATCGCATACAGTTTTCGGAGAGTGTTCCCTTTGTTTGAACATCTAATAACTTCGTGCTTGGAATTCTTTGATCTTGTTTCAAGTGCTGAGTAATTCCACCACTGGTTCCAAACCGAGCATTCGGGAGGGACTTAACCCTCTACCGCCGTATATCACTCTCAGGGAACACAAGTTTCAGCTTAAATTATACGTAAACTATTGAGTGTAGCAACCTTAGGACATTCGTACGCAACAGAGAACATTTTAAAGTGTACGTGGCGGCAACCATCAGTGCAAGTCATTTTGCGCTCACTAGAACGAATTTTTTTAGGGAAGTAGGCTTGTGACAATATTGCTCCGGTTACTCTTGTCAGGCGGTAGAGGGTTAACAATAAATAACAAATATTCAAAAACCGAGGGACATGAATAGCATCAGGAATATTTATTCACGATTTGTTTGACCCCAGAATTATTTGCATACTTCTATTCACAGTTTCGCTGTTTATTACAAAGCAATATTGTCACTCTTTGACCAATATATGGCTAGGATTCAATTACTGTGAGACTATCATCTGCTATGAAATGTAAGAATTCCCAATTGCGCTCAATACCTCAATATGCATTTAATGGTAATGACCTGAAATATTTGTTTGCAGAATCATCTTTGAAAATTTAGGTCCATTGTGAACATGATTTCCACACTCACTGCTGCGATATAAGATTTTATTACACAACAGCCATTCCTGATTGTTAGATTGGCCATACCAACAGATATTCCTGATTAATTAGTGTAAACGCGCAACAGTTCATTCGGTTACCTTTTGCCAAACCTTTTTTTCTCTCAATCAGCTCGTTGTTTAATAAAACGCTGAACGCGTCAATGTTTTCTCAAATTCTTAACTAGATAGTGTTAGTTAGTTTAGTTAGTTAGATAGCTAGTTCACTATCTATATAAGTTAGTTCTTAGATAGTGAATGCCTAACTCGTTACATTTTATTTAAAGGCTCATTGTTGGTGCTTCTTTAAATTTTGATGCGCTTCTTAAATCGAATACAAAACGTGTTAACTTTATTATGAAGCGTAACACGTTGTGTTAGCACGAATACCGAAAGTGTTAAATTCAATCTGATGTTTACCGCGTTTATCTAAAGTTTAACGCGATTCTTAGTTCGAATACCTCGCGCAATAAATTTATTGTAAAGCTAAGGACAAGCAAACTACAAAAGTGCGAGTGGAACACGTTTTACTAAACTCGAACTGAAGCCAGAAGGACGTATGTATGCTACAGCAAGTCATTATTGGGTCATATAATCTGACTCCATCACTGCAAGGCTCATTCTAATGAATGTAAGACTTAATATGAAGTATTTTAATGACAGCACAAAGACCCGTTAGCCATCGCAACCTCAAACGACCGTGAAAAAATCTACGGATTTTGGGCTGAAAGTTGTTTCTATACATTGAATTGACTTTAGAAACCAGCTGCATTATCAACGCGCTGGAGTAGGTTTAATAATCATTCATTTAATCATTTAATAATCATTTTATAATCATTGATGTATTCTAATGTTGTGATAAATAGTGTTGAGACCTGATCTTTTTTGAAGATATTCAAGCACAGTTGAGAACGGGCCTCTGTTTAGCTGTAAAAAAGTAAGACTTGGCTGCAATACATGAATAATATTTAATTATGATGATTAAAATACGACTGAAGACAATCACAATCACAACAACAATCACTGTCACGAAGGATTAAATCTCAATTTGCAGGCTGTATCCTCAATTATCGCTACCTGCCGTATATCTACCGGGTAACAACAATCCATGAAGCGATCTCGCCAATCCTTAGCATATGGTGCTCCACAATCACCGTAGAGCAAACATGATGCCCACAAGCACAGAATCGTGGCAATCACGATGCTGTGCTCTACGTGACAATCAGCAAGTCAGTTTTGCGTTCATTCGTTAATCAGTTTCTAAATGTATTTTAATCGTCTCCAAGCAGATCGCAAATTATCATGTTTCCTTGAATGAGGACGATTAATTATTATTAATCGATTAATTATTATTAATTAATTATGATTAATTAATCCTTGCAACGAATTCATATTAATCGTTATAAATTTCACTATTGTCAGGAAATTTAATCATCATCGCCTTGAAATAGATTTTGAATAGAACGATTCTAAATAAAAGGAAGTTAAAACAAATTGGTTGCCAAGGTAGAGTCTAAATTTGCGTCCGAATTGATAATTTTTCTAATACTGACGAGCTTATGTTTTTGTTTCCGTTGAATGATATGGAAAGACGTTGATACGTTAAAGTAACATAATTATATTAAAACGCAGGAGTCTTCCCTGCTTTTTTGGTGTTTAAGAAGTAGATAATTATACGTCAGTCAAGATTATACGTTTGTCGAGATAATACGCCAGTCAAGACTATAATAGACTCTGCTCCCTGACACATTTTATTCGTCGTAACCGCTTAAAGGATTCTAGTGAAATAAATTTGTATGAGCATTTAACATAGGAGTACAACAACGATACTTCAATTAACAGCTAATATATATGAGACAACTTTAAACTTGAATGTCACTAACATTTAGTTGGTGTTAACAGATTACAGATGTGCTGAGATTACAACGGATTGCAGTTATGCAGTTGGTGCTCGCAAATTTAATGCATGATGAATATTCGTATGTACATTGTACATCATTCGTTAGTAGAATTAATCTGGGTATTAATTGATTTGATCTAAATTAACTAGTTTGGTAATTTTTTGTTAATGACAATCACGATGTTGAAATGCTTTATTAAATGTTAGAAAACCCCGACATTTGAGTATAAGTTCACTTGTTTTACTATTGTTTGAGGTTAAATATTTTCAAACATGACCTATTGCAGTGTAGAAACGTATTTATCTCGTTGGTTCTTAATTACCATCATATAGGCGTCACTTCTGTTCGTGTAATACTTTTTGTATGACCATTCAAACGACGCCAATTTATCTTGTCAGGTCAGTTCTCACTTGCAAAAAAAATACTTTGCTAGTACAGATTTGTGAGTACTTTTCTTTAGTATTGAATTAACTGGAACCGGAAATGTGA
>NW_025941823.1:0-321 GCF_000764305.2 Hyalella azteca
ACGGACAGACGGACGGACAGACAGACAGACAGACAGACGGACATGGCGAGCACAATAGTGCATTTTTTCCATAAATGAGAAAATGCGCTAAAAATACTACCTCAACAAAAATTATATTATAAACTATATTTCGATTTGCGTTGCTTCATGATCCAATTGCAAATAATAAATTTTAAGGGGAAGGTTATACTCCGACATAATATTTATTGTGAATACGTACTCGTCCTGCCCAAACCATATTTGTTTTTCAGTATTTGGCATCAAGCATCTAACACATCTTGCTTCAAAATAAAAAAAAAAACATCCAAAAACTGCGTTATC
>NW_025941824.1:0-268 GCF_000764305.2 Hyalella azteca
ATATCATACGTCGGACGACTCGACATTACAGTATATTCATTGCTTCTTACATACATCTCACGATATCATCCGTCGGACAACTCGATATTACAGCAAATTCTTTCCTCTTAAAGACATCATACGATTTCATCGGTCGGAAAACCCGACATAAACAGTAAATTTATTGCTTTTTAAATTATTTATGGAAAGAATAATTGTCGAATAAATATTTTTTAACAAATAGGAGCTGCGAAGATAACTTAAATCGATTTGTATATAAAGTGAAGCC
>NW_025941825.1:0-20781 GCF_000764305.2 Hyalella azteca
GACTGACCCAATTTAATAAATCCGCATTTATTTAAGTTTAAACTCAAAATAAATAATTACACACCAATGGAAAGAAAAAGAAGCAAAGATCATTTCACAAATTGGTAATTGTTCAATATATCCCTCTTGTGATGTACGGCAAGCATCTAAACGACAGCCAAACTCGTCCCACACACGAGAAAGCATATCTTCTGTTACTGAGTACACCGTAGCAGTGATACGGTTCTTCAGATCAACCAGAGTTGCTGATAGGCTGCCATGGTGCAATTCTATAGTTAATATAGTAGAACATATTATTGTGATATTTCGGATTGATCAACGGACCCTTCCATAGCAAACCAGCACCAACCTTCACAAGACACGACCGCGTACTAAGTAAACAAGACAGCGCCAACACCAACAACAGTCAGCCAACACCAACAACAGTTCAACCGCCAAGAAATTTGAATTTTTTCAAAATAAAAGTACGTATTGAAGTCAGATTTAAGTCATTAAATTCCTAAAAAGTATAAAAAATTCATGTTTCCGCTTAGATGACAATGCTGGTAACATTGAGAAACTTCAAAGTATCTTTCTTACCATGTATACTAGTTAAATAAATTATAATTTGGCTATTTAACTCACTCAAAATCGCTGTCAGAACCGATCGGTCCACTTAGTCCAATCAAATGTACGGCATACAAAAGCCTCTTGTCATTGATTGCTAATGTGAAGAACGAGACATGTGTTTATAATACTAATTTATCATAAAAGTTACATCCCCATATTTCCATGCTTCGTTACAGGTGAAATTCATCACCTGAAATGAGAATTTTCAATTAAAACGTGTAAACTCCCGTCACATGAATTCCCCCTTGACAAGTATGTAACGAAGTCTATCTGTGAAAAGTTTTCTTTGAGTTACAGCCAAAAGAAAATAATAATCTTGGTAATTTTGGTACTTGTTTGGGACATAGCAGTCCCAGGCCACGATGGATCGCCGCCTCTGATCTATCGTTCATCCGCCCTCATTTGGGCCACCTGATTTACGATGCTGTTGCTTGCTTCTCGCCGCTGGTAGTATTGCAGAGGAGGTCGATCTGGGATTGTGCCCAGGAAAACGTCCAGTTGTATCCTGAAGATCTCCAGGGTGAACTCCCCCTCTCTTAGATTCTTTGGTAGGCCGTTGAACAGTCTTGGCCCTGCCACGGAAAGTGATCCTTCCCGCAGGGATTGAAATCTGACTGCGGATCTGTTACGTAATGGGGGGATCTTGCACAGTTTCCCTCTTCTCTCGTTGTGATATGTCTCAATCCTGAAGGTCTCGCTCTCGAAGTTTGGCACCATTCTGGTTATCATTTTCCATGTGTACAAAATGACATACCTCTCCCGTCTCCTCTGCAGTGATTACAGACCCAGGCGCCTCAACCTCTCCCAGTAGTTCAACTCTTCCATCCCTCTGATCCTGGAAGTGAAGGTTCGCTGGACACCTTCCAGTTGCCGCACTGCGTCGAGTGTGAACGGGGTCCAGAGCTGGCAGCAGTAATCGAGAATTGGTATTACAAGGGCTCTAAAGAGTGTGATCGTCGGTTCCGCTTCTCTTGTTCTGAACATCCGCCAGATCCACCCTATCTGTCGCCTATTTCTTGCGGTTATTGCCATTACGTGATCACCAAAATTGACCTGAGTATTCATCAACACTCCTAGATCACGAACAAGCTGTTTCTCTTCGATTTCCGAGTTATCAGGTGCTAGGTAGCAGTGCTCCATACCAGCTCTTCCGCTGCCTCTGTATCTCAGAACCTCAAACTTGGTCCCGTTGAACTGCATGTTGTTCACTTGGGCCCAGTCATATATTGCAGAGAGGTCTTCTTGCAACCTCTCGTAGTCCGTCCTGTCCGTTATGGTCATTAGTATCCTGGTGTCGTCCGCGAATGACGATGCAGTGGCGTGGTTCACAGCCACATCTATGTCGCCGACGTGAATGAGGAAGAGGATTGGGCCGAGAACCGTTCCCTGTGGTACTCCACTCTTCACCCTAGCCTCGCTCGATCTCGAGCCTCCTACAACGACAGATTGCAGTCTTTCTGTTAGGAAGCTGTGGATCCATGCCAGCAATTCACCTTTGACCCCCAGCAGTCTTAATTTTCTGAAGAGCACTCCATAGTCAACTTTGGCAAACGCTTTCGCGAAGTCCAAGTACATCACGTCCACCCCGGCCCCCTCTTCCAGCATGGACAGGATTTGGTGGTGATGCTCCAGTAACTGAGACAAACAGGAACGATTTCGTCTAAAACCTTGTTGCCTTCTGTTGAAAAGGTCAGCGTCTTCCATGTACTGCACCAACCTTCTGACAACAACCTTCTCAAATACTTTGATTACGTGTGATGTTAATGTAACCGGCCTGTAATTTTGGGGTTTGTCTCTTTCACCTCCTTTGTAGATTGGGGTAATTAGCCCTAATTTTAGGTCACATGGAACATTTCCTTCCCTCAATGATATTTTCCATAGCAAAGTCATAGGTTTCTTTTCATTCACAAGTCTTTTTCATGTTGTAATGTAACATGTGGATTTTGTGGACCCCATATCATATGCGTACAATGTGTCTGATGAGTTTCCCACTACGCTGTACGCGCTGTACGATACGCTGTAGAAATCCGTCATCCTCCATCATGTGTAGCATTTCATCACAAAATTCAATACTCTTCCATGTGTCATTAAGTTATTGAGCCTGTACAAGTTGTAATCTATAGGACTTCTACAGTAAACGTTTTCGTAGAACATTCAATACAATTGGTGGGTGTAAGCCAAGCTCTCTACTAGCTCCATTGGTTGATTTACGCGAATAAAACTTTCTTCATTCGTCTTACGTCATCCTCAGACACGGGCGGCGACCCTGAGCTTTTCTTTTACGCGCACTTCCACTTTGCTCACATTGCGTAAACCACTGGCTACTACTTATGATTGTCGGTGGTTCAGAGCCATATTTGAGACGAAATGCCCGCTGCACTGTAACTTGCGACTCACTTATAGCAAACTCAACAGCGCCGAAAACCTTGCGCTCCACAGGAGCATTTCGCTCACAAGTGACAGTGAGACACAGCTAGAGGCGGCTGGCTGGCGCAAGAACCCAGGCAACCGTCACTGCAGCTACCGCCGCCGACGCGGCCCAGATCCGCGTTGGAATTGATAAAAAATTTTAATCTGTCTCTTACCATTGATGTATAAATTATTCATTTTGAATTCATATTCAACTAAATACGGATTTATTAAATTGGGTCCATCTTATAGAATAACCCTGGTTATTAGTAAAAAAAAACATTGGATATGCATCACAATAAATACATCAATCAGCCATCACGTGTCCCACTATAGAAGCTAGACCCGTTATGTGCCTAAGTACGCGTAGCGGCCTAAGTACTCGTATCGGCCTAGGTACACGCAGCGGCCTAAGTGCTCATAACGGCCTATGTACACGTAGCGGCCTAAGTACTCGTAGCGGCCTAAGTACACGTAGCGGCCTAAATACACGTAGCGGACTAAGTGCACGTAGCGGCCTAAGTACGCGTAGCGGCCTAAGTGCTCGTAGCGGCCTAAGTACACGACAGTGATTGACTGATAGAGTTACAGTCTCTTACTTATTTCTGACAGGATGGCCCCTAGATGCCGCATCAAGTCTTCAAGTTATACTTGGTCAAAGAATAAGAATATTAAGGAATTAAATACGCTGCTGTCAGTGTCCCTATGAGCTGCATTTGAGAAACGAGCGCAAAGGTATTTCACGCTTAATGAAGTTACGTGGGCGAATTTCTGCTCATAATTCTCAATGCAAAATATTATTCAAGGTACTCAGATGAATATTTACTCGTAATTGTGAATATAAAATATTATTTGGTGAACCTGTTTGTATAAAAATAGAAGATTTAAACGAGTTGCTGTTGCAATCAAGGATGGTGCACGTGCACCAATCACACGGTGAACGCCGTTTTTGTGACAACAATAAGTACAAAAACTATTGAGCGCAGATTTGGTAACGAGAGCACCGAGTGAGCGCTCGTCGCACTGAGAACAGTTGAGCGCAGTTCAGGTAACGAGAGCACCGAGTGAGCGAACGTCGAGCTCTGAAAACAATTGAGCGCAGTTCAGGTAACGAAAGCACCGAGTGAGCGCACGTCGAGCACTGAGCACCACTTCTTATAAGGTACCTCAAAGCTCGGTTGAGCTCTAAAAGCTCTAAAAGCATTAGCTGTCTTGCCCACGGAATGCGGGATTGATGAACACGATTGACGATTTGTAGATGATTTTAATCTGAAAATTGAACTTAGCAAGTTCGAGAAAGAATTTAAAGTGGTTCCTGTGAGAGTAACATTTAAGAAATTGGTTTGACAATTTAGTAAAATATTTCATGATTGTCATGCAATTTTTCCTTCAGCGCAATACTCTGGGTCTTAACATTCTTCACGAACTGTCCTCGGGATGATTTTAAAAAACTTCCACTCCTTAAATCATTTTCCATGATTTCTGAGAACGACCTCACAGCGATCCAATACCTTCATTGCTGATGATTTGGTTGTGTGATGGTTTTAACACTGGAACGAAGAATGCGTTGACGACAAACAAAGTGCTACAATAAAGAATTTGATCTATAAACTGCTAAGTGCATTCGCAGTGAAACTTTGAAGATCAACCGCACTTAGTGGCACTTAGTGACCGCGATGGCCCATACGCGGTGGAACATGATTGCTTGTCGTGACAGAGTGAGTAGTAATCCGTAGAGTTACGATGATTGCTCACTGACGTTGGATGATTGCCTGTCGTGACAGAGTGAGCAGCAATCATTAGAACGCGATAATTGCCCCCTTGGTCGGATGATTGCCTGTCGTGACAGAGTGAGCAAACCCCTGCCATACCATCAAACTTTTCACCTGTTGACAGTCATATTGAAAATGCACAATGTGTACTTCACATCCTTTCAAGAACTTCATAAATTTAACTTGAAAAGCAACACTTGAACAGCTCATATGCCAGCCAGAAGTTGTGATCGCCCTCTACGCCATCATCTGTGGAGCAGCAACTCTCATACTGGGAGGCTTTCGTCACCTGCGATATTTATCATCTTTTGCAAAGGTAATGGAAGCAAGGTATAAATCGTCATCATCTCAATTTAAACATGAAGACTAATATTGTCGACATTTTTGCAGGGGAAACATGCTTATCATGGCACGCTGTAACGTATACTATTGCGGTAACATTTGGAAACTAAACGTAATTAAGTATAACGAATTTCACCAGTGATGCTCCTGTGGACATAACGACGTTAATTCGTTAGTATTACTGCTCAAACATTTTTAGTATTTGAATAAATATCAAGCGCATGAAATAGATTGAATGATATTTGACTATAAATTAAAGACACCTGGCGATTCCTATCTGGGAAGATACCGGGACCCTGGAGACAGAGTGGGGATTTACTCATCATCAGCAACAGTATAGTAATACACATAACCCAACTTAACGCAGTTTTTCGATACATATCAAGAAAATAATTTATCCATAGTTTGCCAGGATCCAAGTGAACGCTCGTATCACTAGCGGTGTCTCCATACGGTGTTGCAGGGGAGGTTGCGCGCGAATTAGACTTCGATATCCTGGCATTATAACCAAGGTTATCCATTGTCTGACTTTTATTTTATCTACCATTAGTTTCTAAGTCCATTTTTCTCGTTTACATTGTATTTTATATCTGATAAAGTCAGAGAATAATGTTATTCATGAGCCAGAATTGAAACTAATAAAATGAAATGGCTCGAGCACACAGTCGAGAACGGTGTTAGCTAAAATTTAGACATTTTCTGGAAAATCCTGACACTATACGTCTATTATGAGTAGGGATCAAACAACGCCTATGCCGCATCTACTGACATCAATTTATATATGTAGCTATTCACCGACACAGAAATTTTTGTGCCACCGTCTAATGTTAATTTAAAGCAGGCACTTGTGTAGCAGATAGTTGAATCAGCAGTTGTGAAGCAGACAGTTAAATCGACAGTTTTGGAGCAGACAATGGAATCAGCAGTTGTGGAACATACAGTTAAATCAACAATTATGAAGCAGACAGCTGGATCAGCAGTTGTGAAGCAGACAGTTGAAGATACAGTTGTGAAACAAACAGTTGAATCAACAATTGTGAAGCAGACAGTTGAAGCAACAGTTGTGAAGCAGATAGTTGTGAAGCAAATGGTTGTGAACAAGACAATTGTGAAACATATAGTTGTGAAGCAGACAGTTGTGTAGCAGACAGTTGTGAAGCAGAGAGTTGTGAAGCAGACAGTTGTGCAGGAGACAGTTATGAAGCAAACGTTTGTGGAGCCGACAGTTGTGAAACATACAGCTGTGAAGCAGACAGTTGTGAAGCAGACAGTTGTGTAGCAGACAGTTGTGAAGACGACAGTTGCGAAACATGAAGTTGTGAAGCAGACAGTTGAAGCAACATTTGTGAAGCAGACAGTTATGAAGCAGACAGTTGTGAAGCAAACAGTTGTGAAGCAGTCATTTGTGAAGCAGACAGTTGTGAACCAGATAGTTGAGAAGCAGGCAGTTGTGAAGCAGACAGTTGTGTAGCAGGCAGTTGTGAAACATACAGTTGTGAAGCAGACAGTTGTAAAACATACAGTTGTGAAGCAGACAGTTGTGTAGCAGACAGTTGTGTAGCTGATAGTTATGAAGCAAACGGTTGTGAAGCACACAGTTGTGAAAAATACAGTTGTAAAGCAGACAGTTGTGAAGCAGACAGTTGTGTAGCAGACAGTTGCGAAGACGACAGTTGCGAAACATGAAGTTGCGAAGCAGACAGTTGAAGCAACAGTTATGAAGCAGACAGTTGTGTAGACAATGCAGCAGACAGTTGTGTAGCAGACAGTTATGAAGCAGACAGTTGAAGCAATAGTTGTGAAGAGAACCACGTATGACAGATCTGGGGTGGCCGAGCTTATCATTTATGGTGAAACTCTCAACTCTGATCGATGATAATTACCCAGACTGTCCGCTGTAACGAGAAACTCTAGTACAATGCGAAGCATCAGTTAAGCTCAATAAAGTAAAATCAGGTTATATGAGATCAGAAAGTGTGTAGTTTTACCAGTTGGGCAAAACTCAAGAGAGTTCTTCAATAAAAAGAGACGAAGTTGCATGGTGAAGCTGTCGTGGGGTTAGTGGTAAATAAAGGATGAATAAAAATTGTAAATTAAAACTAAAATAAATAAGCGACAAATAAATGAATACAATAATATAAAACAATAGATTGTGTGTTTCCTTAGCTCATGTCTTATACACCGTGAACGATTCTTTGTTTTGGATTCAAGATTCGAAGCTTTTCTGAAATTAATAAATAAACACGAATTTAGAACTAGCAACAACAATGGTAGAATATAATGAAACCAGACAAATAAATATTAGAATGTTAAAATGATAATCTTGAACACCTTTAAACACCACCACTGAAGAAAATTATTACCAAAATCAACTGATCGCATGATAAAGTAACGCGTACCTCCGTGGTGGATCACACAGCAATGAATAAGTGCACAGCACATATATCTGATCGAGGTCATGTCCGAGGTGACTTAACACCAAAAATCAGAATACCAAACTCTAGTAAAATATGATTGCACTGCGTCCCCTAACAAAGCTAATGTGTCACGCATAATGTCATGAAGCTAATGGACCATATCACCGCAGGTTTAGTAATCTGTCAAATGTACCATCGACCAGCAGAATATTGAGGTGTCTTCAAGGTATAAGACCGCGGCGAGTAAGTCGCTATGGCAATAGACTTCTGTTTACGTGCGACACACCAAAAAAAATTAAGCTACGATTTAACTGTCGTGAACTGTGTGTAGACACTCCAATGCCAACCAAATCAAAAGTTATTTTCTGCGCAATGGACATGAAAATCTTTTGAAGTGCTGTCAAGACATTCTTAGACAGAATATACATTGAATTCAAATTCAGGCTTTCATTTTCATAAGTATCTTCTATAAATTGATACAAGTTCTGTTCAATAAATTCCCATATATAGTTGTACTGATCTCTTCTTTTTAAGTAGTGGCGCATGCAAGTCGGCTTTGCCTGAAGATAATAATTCAGGAACTAAAGCTATGGCTGCTTATACCAGAAAAAATTCTTAAGCCTCACGTCCCTTGCAGCTGCGTCGGTCAAATCTAATTTTGTGAGTCATTTACGAGCCGATGAGGAGCGTCACGGTCGGTCCAGGAGTGAATCAGGCGTGTATCGGCCACCTATTATTATTCAGCCACTAATTGAGAATTTTTTGGGGGGAGTACCTTATCAAAAATGTGAATTAATGTAATTTGACTTAGCTATGCTACACTACTCGTCAATTGAACGGTGTTGGTGATCATAGAACAGTGTGCAAAATGGTGTGGGAAATTTATTTCCAACGTTCCTTTTGTTTCACAACTGAACTTTTCCTCTGCTCTACCATCAAAATACATAATAAATGAAACATAATCCGTAATGAGAAATCTGAGTGAACTAAATAAAAGAGCTCATTATGGTGAGAGGTAGTCGAAAACTTTAAATAATCCTTAAAGTATTTCTTCGTAGGCTCTACCAAATATTATGATGCCAATTCCATAGAATGCAAAGGCAAAAATCAAAGACTTTTTCTAACAGACTTGATAATTTTTGCGTTATTCTGACCTAGCCTTGACTCATACGTATAAGTCATTGCTGACATCGAACAGAAGTTATGTCGAAGTCATTTTGACTCACAATCGGAATTTGACTTATTCAAATGAGTTCTCTCGACCCACTCATTTCTCTGGGTGTACCAACATTATCTGCCTAGTTAGTAGTGTTGATGATAAACTACTTTAAATAAGAAAATAAATTAATTCACTTTGTAACAAAAGGCGTACCTGTAACCAAAATCTCACAATTTTCTACGATTATTCCTGCAACTTGTAGGCAAGGAATAAATCCTTTTCTACTTTTTATGTTAATTTTGGAGAACTTGAACAAATCAAAGTCTTGAGCTATGATATGTCCTTAGAAAGAGAGGATAAAGATTACGTACGAAACGGGAGTAGGCGTCTATATTAGGTCTATACATGAAGAAGGTGGAGAAGGTACGTGCAACATGGAGCGGAGAACCGAGCTTCATGAAGTGAAGGCCAATGCCTCATGAAATTAAAATGTTTCATGTGAATTTATTGATATTTTTATATTTGGTCTCAGAGGCCTGAACTTCACCGGGGAGGCGCTGTGCATCTACCCCAATGAATACGACGCGAGCCTACACGTGGAAATCGTCGATGCGGTGAGTAGAAACTTCAATGGGGAGAGCAGAACCTTAAAATGACCCAGCTTGCCTTGTGTTGATTTTTAAACAGGCTTCTACTCATACTGGCATGCCTCCTGGCGGTAATTTAACCGAAAAATAAAGAACATTGCTCGGCTTGTTCCTACACCAAGTTGACTTAGCTAAAAAGTAGGTTAGTTATACATTTCTGTCATTCAGAAAATAAATTAAAAGCTAATCATCGCTTGTTTCCCCATAAAAAATTTAAAATTAAAGAAAATCGCCAGAAAATTCACCATTTCCTAAAAAGAAAAACGTTTTGGAGACCAGCTCCATCATCAGTTCAAAACCTGAACGCAGGTACAAACAATTAGCAATAAATTCACATTGAGGCATAAATCGTCAAATGAGAAACAAACATGAATTTAAGCAAATATGGGCAGCCAAACCTATCTATTTACAATTTCGAGGGAATATGATCTGTTGGCGGAATTTAAAACAGGCTTTTGTTTAAAAATATAAAGGGACTCTAAAATGCTCATGTCGGAAACACCGGTCGTAGAGGCTAAAATTCGAAAATTACTATCGGACACTAGCACGTTGCACTGCTCGGCATGGACGTGTACTGCTGAATGGGGGGATGCGCAAGCAGGTTTCCTGCACTAAAACTACTTATTTTATGCTCCGCCAGCCTAGTATAAAAGTTGCGAGATGTCATTCCGACATGCGCGCACAACAACTGTATATTGATAGAAACATGGAGTGAGAAACTAACATAGAAACATGGAGTGTATCTTTTTACATGAAAAAACTGACTTTGAGATTATTCCCCAACAATACATAAACAATTACATTTGGGAGGTATTTAGAGAACAAACCTTTCAGCTCTTTAGCCTATAGACTCCGAAGCGGGACCAAAGTAAGGAAATGAACAATAAACAGCATTCCTATCGTCAAGTTCTGGAACAACCTCAGAATATTACTTAGACAAAAATATCTTCATTTGAACATATACCAATTGTGACGGAAACCCATTAAGAACGTCGTAAAAATTTAAATTCAGTATGCCTAGTATGGAAAGGTGAGCATAAACGAAAGCCTCCGTCTATTGAAGTTTGAATACAATTTAATTTGAAACTAAATGAACAAAAACTAAAGAAGCTGGTGCTTTAACCGGTAAACGTCGATTTTCAGTAAACAGAGGTCTGAAAACGATCATTTANATCCGCAGGTCAGAAACACCGATCGTAGAGGCTAAAATTCGAAAATCACTATCGGACACTGGTACGTAGCACTGCTCGGCATGGACGCGCACTGCTGAATGGGGGAGCAGCAACAAAATCCTAAATTTTGAAGATTGAGGACAAATAAATAATTTCATAAGAAAACATAAAGATTCTGCTGCACTTTCATTTGAAAATTACTTCAAACTTTATGCTTCTGGCTCTTGCCCTGGTATTTTGTATGGCTTACCAAAATTCAAAAACCAGATTTTGCTTTGAAATTTAAATTCCGCCAAATCTTTGCTGCTTAAAATACTCCGAGCTTCAAACTTGCTGAATTTTTATTTCCGGTTTTGAACTTTCTCACCACCAATCATTATACGGTGGACAATATTTAGATGTTCGTAGATCGCTTAAAGAATTTCATTAATGTTCAGGACTTGACTATGGCTTCATTTTTGATGTAGAAAATTTGTTAACCAATATACCCCTCCATGAAACAATCGATATCTGCCAAGTTCTTGTTTAAAAGTGTCAATGACTTTGTCATGGGTTTGAAACCCAACTGTTATAAATTTCTTCTTGAATTATCTGTTTTAAACTCAATTTCTGTATTTGTTGGCAAATTTTATAGACAAATTGATGGCTTGGGCATGGGTCTTCCTCTCAGCTTTACTTTTGCAAACATTTTCATTTGTTTTCACGAGGCTACATGGCTGGCAAATTGTCTTCTTGATTTTAAGCCACAAGCCAGGCTTACCGGACAACTCGATCAGGTCGGTGGCAAGGGGCTTCCTCACCGACAACGTTTTTCCGGGCGGCCACCGAGACTTGAACCGGTACGTCGATGATCCTTTTTCAATTTTCAAGCATCCCTCTCATGTAGGCCTTTTCTTTGATTATCTTGATCTCCAGCACAAGTCCATCAAATTTATCATTGAGCTTGAATCAAACAATAGTTTATCTTTCCCTGATGGCAATGTCAAATGGCCGTTTTCAGACCTCTGTTTACCGAAAATCGACGTTTACCGGTTTAAGCACCAGCTTCATTAGCTCTTATTCATTTCTTTTCAAATTAAATGGTATTCAAACGTTAATAAACCGGGTCTATCGTATTTGCTCAACTTTCCATACTATGCACTCTGAAATCGAATTTTTACGCAGTACGTTTTCACTTAATGGGTTTCCGTGACAATTGGTATATACTCTAATTAAGAAATTTTTATCTAAGCAATATTCTAGAGGTTATTCCGGAACGTGACGATAGGAGTGCTGTTTATTGTTCATTTCCTTACATTGGTCCCGCTTCGACGTCTATGGCTAAAGAGCTGAAAGGTTTGTTCTCTAAATACCTCCTAAATGTGAATTCTCATGTATTGCTGGTGAATAATGTTAAAATCAGTTCTGTTTCATGTATAAAGATGCACTCCGTGTACTTCTGCGATTGTCCTTAGTTTATCAAGATAGTTGTGCGCTATGCGCATCTGCGTATGTCGGTAAGACATATCACAACTTTTATACTAGGCTGGCGGAGCATAAAGGAAAGAGTTTTAGAACAGGAAACCTGCTTGCGCATCCCCCCCATTCTGCAGGACGCGTTCTTGCCGAGCAGTGCAACGTACCAGTGTCCGATAGTAATTTTCGAATTTTAGCCTCAATGACCGGTGTTTCCGACCTGCGAATTTAGATTCATTTTATATTTTTGAACAAAAGCCTATTTTAAATGCCGCCTACAGCTCGTATCCCCTCGAAATTATAAATAGATAGGTTTGTCAGCCCATATTTGCTTCATTCATGTTTGTTTCTCATTTGACGATTTATGCTTCAATGTGAATTTACTGCTAATTGCTTGTACCTGTGTTTTTAGGTTTTGAACTGATGATGGAGCTGGACTCCGAAACGTTTCATTTTTAAGAAATGGTGAATTTTCAGGCTATATTCTTTGCTTTTAAATTTTTGATAAACATGCGATATAAGCAGTCAAGTGATTTTAATACTTGTTTCTCCATCACTTAGAGGTGAATTTTTTTAAAGGTAAACGAATTTTACCACACGAACGAATTTTTAAAGGTAAACGAATTTTACCACAGTTTCACCACCACTCATCGCGCAATGAATTTTCAAGGGTTTCATTTAATGCAGTCAAAAATTAAGGCAGTGTTGGAGGCGTTCTATGGGCGATGGGAGGTGTTGGTGGCCACCCCAAAATACCCAATGGCTACAGGGTCCACTTAGAGAAATGAGTGGTTTTTTGTTCAAATATTGATTGAACATTTTGTCTCTGCGTAAATCATTCTGAGTCACTTTAGCCCAATAAAAGGGAGCATCATTGCAGCGGCCGCTCGTTACTTGAGTTGTGGGTAAGAAATTATGTCGCCGACACTCTCCCCCGAGTTGAGAGTGTCAGCGTAAAGGCTCAGCGCTTCTGTACATAGCCACTTGCAACAAAGTTTCTTTTATCGAGCGAAAGACTTCCCAATTAATGTATATAAATGCTGATGGTCTTTTAAAGGTATTTCTGACGGGATTGGCGGACAACTCGATCAGGTCGGTGGCCAAGGGCTGCCTCACCGACAACGTCTATCCGGGCGGCCGCCGATAATTGGAACATTAGCAGCAAAAAAGTGACAAGCAGCACTAGAAAGTGGCAGCAGGGGATCTAGCAGTATATATTATGTTTCGTGTATGTGGAGGAGAGAAGCAAAGAATAAAGTTAGGGCGGCATTGCACCCATTGATGTATCTTGCTCTGGTTTCGAAAATTAATAAAGTTCAAAATTATTTTCGCCTCTTTGCCTGATTTCTCAACTGCATGTATGTAAGTGTTTTTAGAACCTAACAAGTTAGGAATACATGAAGATTTGAGTGGAGAGTGTTTTTTTGCTGTGATTGTGAACGTGTGGTTTTGGTTTGGAGAATACGCAGTAATTGTAATTGTCGTTGATTTGATTATGTCAATTTGGGTATGATACGTGGAGCGTTATAGTGACAGAGGTTCGCTTGGAATGCTTAAGGCGGAATGTTCCGACGGAAGACCGCCTTTTGACGATTACTAACTCGAATTCTGTAGGTTAGGGGCTTCGAGCGATCGAGCATCAGGGATGCTTCTACACGAACACGCATGATTTAATGGGTAAACATGTAATTAAAAGATCGTTTGTGAGAGACAAGAAGAAGGAGGGGAGTTGCTCGTCCCTCTTTAGGACAAGCAAAGCAATCCCGTTGACTAGAAAGGCTCTATACGAGTATAATTCTACTACGTTAGCAACTGTAAAAATGTTCACCTCCGAAGATTGGATGAAATAGAGATAAATAGAAATGTTGTAGGGGGCCAGATATTGATCTCCGCTTTGTTTACTAGATTTAAAGCCGCCGCACTACTCGACAGATGACTGCAGAGAAAAATGTCCTAGCCGAATTGTCTTCGGATGTAGTCTGTCTGTGTAGCGAGCCATTTCTTCATTCTCATTGTTCTGTCCATTACGATCATCGTCACCTGTACCTTTCAAGTGTTATTGCATATTGCGTTTTCAAGTAATTTCTGCAAATCTCTTGAGTAAATATTCTCCTGACTTCGTCCTTAGTCGTTTCAACCTTCCACGAACCGCAGGGCCCGCTGGCAGAGACCTCTAAGTGTTTAAATGTAGTAGTTTCCCACTACAACGTCATCAGGCCTGAGTTAATCAGTCTTATACGTGAGGCAAGCGGTTACAGATCCACTGTTTAGACGCGAGAAAATAAGTTGAAACGGAAGGCTTTTCGAAAAGCTGACACTGCGCTACGGCGCGGCGTAGGACAGCCACTAGCGTTTATTGTATTGCACTGATGAGCACTTCCGGTGGAAGTGTTCTGATGAGTTCATTTAAGGAAATTATTATTATTAGTAAGGTACATCGAGAGTGGCAAAGTTCAGAGGTGAAAATAATATTCTTGTTTCTGTCCCCGGATATTCTGAAATCTTTACGCGATCGCGTTTGTTTTGCCTTGTACACTGTACAGGTATACGTACTTAAAACGCCATACAAAGACAGCAAGAGTGTATTGAAGAAAAACAAATTAGTAAGTAATAATATGATGGAGGTTGTTGACTCTTTCAATTACTAAGTGGACTAAAGAAAAAATAAAACTTCTACGGTTGCCTGAAATTTCTACGGTATTTGCTTCTAAAAGCAACAGTACGCAATATCTGCGGCATATTTCTTACTCGCAAATCATGCATTACGCAATATAATCCTTCTTATTACGCAATATAATCGTTCTAATTACGCAATATAATCGTTCTAAGAACAATAACACCATATTATTTTAACAAAATTTGATGATACTCTGGGCTGACTTATAGTAGAACTCAACCAGTTATATTTTAATGCCGGCACCACGCAGCTCTATAGGTGCGCGCCGAGAGTGGGTCATTGTCTAAACAGTGGTGCACTTTTTGTCCTCGTGTGGCTTATCCTGAACCAGTTGGCCCGGCAACGTGGCGTATCAGTGCTACGTCCGCTTTTTGCTCGTGCTGAGGGTAAAAAAATGCGTCATTAATATTGGACTACTTGAGCCTATAATTTCCCGAGTCCCCTGAGTTGATATTTCCCCCAGCGCCCCCTTCAACTGAATTCCCCACCTTACGTCCTAACTGGAATATTTTTCACGCAAACATTATAATTGCTGTCAAAACAACCACCATAAGTGCCCCCAATACTGTTAGTCGTGTTGTAAATATAGTTACAGTATACATATATGATAAATATCAGTTATAATATCATTATAAGTAATAATGTCACTTGTTTGCTTGAATCGCAAATTCACTAAAAACTTAAAAGCAAAGAAAACTCCACAAAAATTCATAGTATCTTTAAAGAAAACGTCTGGGAGTCCAGCTCCATCGTCAGTTCGAAAATTCTAGAACACAGATAAATCAGTAATTAGTACAGTCATGATTGCCACAAAAAAACTTGAGCTGTAAAACCTATCTATTTACAATTTCGAGCGGGTAAGAGCTAAGAGCTAAATTCAAACTAGGCCTCTGTTTAAAAATATACAATGATTCTGAAATGCGCAAATCAGAAACACCGGAACTGGAAGCTAAAACTTTGAAGTCACTGTCAGAAACTGGAACATCGAACTGCTCGGCGTGAGCCCGCACAGCTGAATGAGGGGGGCGCGATAGTAAGTTACCAGTTCTACAACTCCTGCCCTTATGTTCTGCGACCCTAGAATAAAGATTGCGAGACGTCATCCCGACGTACGCAGATGCACATCGTGCACAACTATATTCATAAACTAGGGACGCTCGCATATGCATAGGGAGAGTATCTTTGTACCTAAAAAAAGAACCGATTTTAAAATGGTTGACCAATATAACACGTAGGTTAACTTTTGCGAAATACTTAAAAAACAGAAGTTTTAGCTCCCTTGACATAGTTTCGGATGCAGGGCCGAAATATGGAAAAGAGCAATAAACAACATCCCTACTGTCGCGCTCGGGGGCAACCTCATTGTACCGCTTGGACATGAATTTCTTTATTTGGTATACACCAGATTAGTCGGAAATCCATTAAGCGAAAAAAATATTGCGTAAAAATTCGAATTCAGCGTGCAGCATATTGTAAGTAGAACAAATACGAAAGCCCCGATGTAAAAGTGTTATAATCCCGTTAGTCTTAAATCGAAAGGAGCAAAAGCTAAAAAAGCTGGTACTGAGACCTGTGAAAGTCGATTTTCGGAATACAGAATTTGAAAACGGCCATTAGATTTAGTAATATTGCAATCGAGGAAGGATAGGCTATTGTTAGATTCCAGTTCCATTGTAAATTTTATGGATTTATGCTGCGAATTTAGGTAATCAAAAAAGAGTTTAACGTGAGAAGGACGCTTAAAAAGTAAAAAAGTGTCATCAACGTATCTGTTGTAGAATATTGGCTTAAAATCAAGAGGGCAATTGGACAGCCAGGACACCTCGTGAAAACACATAAAAATATTCGCAAAGGTTGGGCCGAGTGGAAGACCCATACCCAAACCGTCAATCTGTCGGTAAAACTTGTTAGCAAATATGAAAAAAGAGATTTGAACAAATTACGTTTCAAACCAATAACGAGATCATTTACATCCTTAAACAAAGAATTCAGGCATATATCTATGGTTTCATGAAGACGCACATTAGTAAATAAATTTTCCACGTCAAAAGAGGCCATAGTTAGGTCCTGAACGTTCGTAAAATCTTTTAGGCGGTCCACAAACGTATAAGAATAGTCTACAGTATACTTATTAGTCGTGAGACAGTTTAAAACCGGTACCAAAAACTTAGCAAGTTTAAAAATAGGCGTATTGTACGCGGCAAAAATTGGCCGGAATTGAAACTTAGAGGCAAAATTGGACTTATGAATTTTTGGCAAACCATATAAAATACCAGGACATGAACCAGAGGTGTAAAGTTTGGAATAAGTCATTATTTATTTATTTTTAATATCATTATTATTTATTATTATATCAATTGATTATCTTGATCCATAAATAAACAGCATAAATACTTTGTAAACATTTGTGTCAATAGAATACTGTTAAAACTTAACAAATTAATAGGACGCGATTGTATCGTCACTAATTAGAAAACTTTCCACGCATGGCAGGCAAGAATAATCGTGCTACCTCTAGTCAAATGATGAGAACAACTATAGTGAAAAGCTGTTAGATATACGGTCAGCCATATATATTATATATAATAATAGCGGTTTCAGCGTTTATTAGGCCGTAGGCCTGTCGCCGATTCTTAACATCGCAGAACATTCACAGCATTTTGAGGTCTCGAACTCACAACTCACTGCTAAAATTCTGCTGTGCTTAACCACCCGGCTTCCTCGCTGATTCTAACCAGAAACTGGCGCACAGAGCTGGGATCGAACCCGCGCCTCTCTAGTGCGTCAATCTTGGTACTCTGAACTGTAACCACTGGGCCACCCTGCCATATTGGCAGGAGGAACACCGCAGCAAGTGTCGAAAATAGAATAGTTTTAAAGAATCTTTGTCCTTTAAATTTAAGCGTTCACTACAATCTTAAGCCATTAATATGATTAGCCTTAAAACTATTTTCGTTTATTTCAATACGTAATTAATCGAATAGCCAGGCCCATTCTAGCGACTTTGTGAGATAGCGGGCTTGCGCTCTCGGGATTTTCGCTGGAGATAAGAGAACTGCAAGTTCCGCGACTAACTATTGGCAGTCTCCGCTAGCCTCTCCTGCAGTGACCAACTACTCGGGGTCAGTCTCATTATCTGCAGCCTACTTCAGGAGGCCATGATTGGACTTGAGTCGCTGACTATTCACTTATTTTGGACTTATGTTATGAGGGGCTAGTCCATTTGCTTCCTGGCATGATCTCCATGAGCCATCTCCTGAACCTGACATGATCTCCTGAGCCATGATCTCACCTGCCATATACTGTATCTTCTGCCAGAAGCTTCAGCTTCAGCTTCATGAGACGTAAGTCCGCCGTATCACTTTGTCGTGCCCAATTGAAATTTATGGCAGGGAATAGAGCAGGCCGTCGCCGGCTGCAAAGCCGACGTAGAGACGCGACAGAGCCGCGATAGAGCAGAAATGTCCGCATTAGAGACGATATCACCAGCCGGACAGCAGCGCTAATTAGCCTCTGAGTACCTGCCCAGGTGTGCTCTGTCCTGCCGTCACGCAGCCCTTACTGAGCACCGCCTGCTCAAACCTGCCCAACGCCCACTCTGGGGGGGCTCTGGCAGTGCAGGGGGCTCTTTAGCAAAGAGGGGCTCTTTAGCAAAGCGTGAATGACCTTCAACGTTTCTGTTATAGTGTTAAAACTGGAAGAGCATATAAAATTCTTACGTAATTCAACGTATTAAAATACTGACGTGAAATAAATGTCACAAATGGCACCGGAAATTGGCCCAAAATATTGTGCTATGCGAATTGACTAGATGGAGACAAGTACCAGCGCTAAAACAGCGCAGAGTTCAGGCCCTGCCGAGCTGCTAGAATTTTGTCTCTATATTAGCCATGGCGCAGCGCTGTTTTAGGGATAGATGGCCGGTTATAGTTTCACGGTTCCATCCTGCTAAAGCGCGACCAGCCCGGCTAAACCCGGCGTCGGTCTCGGCTCATAATTTTAACTGGGTGGGAGTGCGTGCCTGACTGTTTCGGAAGCTGACCTAGCTTTACTCTTCTTGACCTACTAAAATAAAGGTGCTCTACATATTAAATAGTTGTCGTGTTCTATATATTTGAATATTCTGAATATAAATTAGTTTTAAGGGAAGCGTCTGGGTGGCATAAAAACTTTTTTGTTTACGAACGGATCGTTTTGAAACTTTGTACACATATGTAAAACAGAATTCTAAGACTTTTTTGTGCGTGTAAACTTTTCGAAAAAAATGGAAGAAAACGTGAAATTCTTAGAAAACGGCCAAAAAGGGGTACCGCAGAAAACTATCTCCTCCTAGGATTTTGAAGCTACAACATCGAAACGCATATCATTCGATGCGTAAGGACCATATCTATCGATTCGTCGTAGCTTTTTTCGAATTTTTGTGGATGTGGGCGCATTTTTCCAAAAATTTTCGAAAAATTTTTGCTTTTTTCCAATTTCCGCCTTCTTTTTTCGAAATATTTTCAAAACTATAACGAAATTCGAAAAAACTACGCTAAATCGATAGATATTTTAATTACAAATCGAATGGTATATCTCCCGTTGCTGTAGCTTCAAAACTCTAGGAGGAGATAGGTTCGCCGTGACAAAAAGTTAACTTCTCAGGACAGCGCTACAAAGTCCCGCGCGCATAGGAATAGCCACTCAATGTAGCAAGGATACGAAACTAAGCGTTACAGGTGCTTGATTCCAGTCAAGGATGGTGGGAGCGACTGCTAGCACACCACCCCGTAGGACATCAGTCGGGCTACTGAAGCTCAACTCCAGCAGGCAGTCTATTTATAGTGGTCGGCGGCTAATTTCCACTATCTAATTTGTTAAAGAAATCCCCCACCTACCTCCATTTCATGATCTGCCCTGAACGCATAAATCAACGTACAGAGATGGTTTTGGTACCGTTGGATAGCTTAGAAAGTAAGCTTTAAGATGAGACTAAAAACTGGAAAAGCCAAAATTTAGATTTTGGACCCAGACGCTCCCCTTAACTGCATGTTGGCATGCAGTGTATCATAAGAAATAGACGGGTTGTGCCCCATGCAATAACTTGAATTGATAATTGATGAATAGATATATAGACCCATAATAGATTTATGGATCGATATAGCTAGATTTCAATTTAGTAATAGATAAATGATAACTTGAATATATTTAAACATAAATTCTTTCAAATTTTATAAGAAACGTATATTCATAGTTTAACATATATCTCTTGAAATTATTTGCAGCACTGAACAGAACTGCGTGGGTTCATTGGTCGCGGGGCGATCACGTCATGAGATGGTTGGGTCTTACCCGACCATACGCATTCTCCCGGCCCAGTCAGGCTATACCGGCCTACATTCTCATTTACTTTATGGATAAACGAAATAAAATTAGCCACAATTAATTGTATTTCAATGCCGTCTTTGACCCCATGCGCATAGTTTTCGTTAGCTCATACTTGGTTTCTCTGTAACAAACACAATACTGAGACATTTTCAGCTCGGGGAACAGTAAGCAAATGATGTAAGAGTGCAAATGAAATATTTTCAGTGTATAACTATAGAAACCAGTTCCATAAAGAAAGTAGTTTATGGAGAAAGCCGTGGACTTCGTGGCATGTGATCCAGCTCACAAACCGGCTTCCGTAACCAACACTCAAAAAAAACAAATGCTGTCTTCCCTACTGGACCCTACATGCCAAGTATGGTGTCTTATGGAAGCACTAGCGATATGAGCCACAGTTGGAGAAGGATCTCTCAAAATGATCAAGCAAGATAAATTCATAACGATGATGCACAATGCAGTCATAATGATGATGCACAATGCAGTCATAATAATGATGTACAATGCAGTCATAATGATGATGCACAATCCCTGTCAAAATTTTCGTGCCGATTAAGGTCGTTTTAGAGGAACTATATTCGGCTTAGGGGTGAATCAGGAGCAAGTCGGCCACGTAGGGTGTTTTGCTTCTATTTACCAGCCTCTTTTGGAAGTCAATTGCCCGGTAGGCCAAATCTGCGTAATATGCTTAAAAACAGCAGCTGGTCAAGCTTCGTCATGATGCCCCTGGTCAAACGCTGATGACGCTATCGCACGAT